>NC_056728.1:201938047-202015547 GCF_019279795.1 Protopterus annectens
TCTGAATTGAAAAGTACAGGATGTCCTTCAAGGATGCATCTGCAGTCCTTACAAATGGTTTGTCCTGTCATCAGGCAGCCCTTCGGTCGGCCGGATTCCAAAGTCTGGGTCTGGCCTTGGCTGGTGTCGCACTTCACCCGACGTCATAGCGGCAGTTATTCGGGTATAAAGGCATCAGCCGACGCCATTTTCCTCAGTCTTTCTTGCCGCGTGGCATCCGAAGCAGAAGCTGTTCGCAAGTGCCGGTCGGTCAGAACCAGAGATTACTACTACCGAATTAGGCATTAATGGCAGTACAACCCTTCCTGATCTTCCATCAAGATAGTGTCCATGAGAACAAATCCTACTTTTATGCCAAAGGTGGTCTCCAGGGTATCTTTAAATCAAGCTATCCATCTACCTACATTCTTCCCCAACCCACAGAACAGGGGGGAAAGATTGTTGCATACCTTGGATGTACATAGACAACTACGCTACTACCTGGACAGGACCAAGGGCAATAGAAAAACTGACCAACTACTGGTAGCATATGCAACAGGAATGGAAGGAAAAGCAATTTCAAAACAGACAATCTCTAAGTGGATAGGAAATTGCATTAGATTTTGTTACTCCTACCATGGGAAGAAAACTCCAGAAAACATCAGGCCTCACTCTACAAGGGCAACAGCCACTACCACAGCTTTCCTACGAGGAGTGGCTACCAAAGACATGTTAGAGGCTGCTACTTGGAGCTCAGTGCATACATTTGCCAAGCATTATAATTTACCTTTATACTCCAGATCCCGAGCAGGTTTTGCCACTGCTGTTTTGCAAGGGATCTTAACTACACCATAATCTTATTTCTCCTCCTCCCCCAGTTTGGCTGTGGTATTCTACCCATTTGTAAGGACTGCAGATGCATCCTTGAAGGACATAGTACAGTTTTGTACCTACCATAAATGTAGATGTCCAATAGGCATGCATCTGCAGTCAGGATTACCCACCCTCCTTCCCCTCTGTGGTACTCCTAGGGTATTTGCCCATCTTGTAGCTAGCTGGGGGAATCTATTGTGGTGTATTTGTTTGTATATATGTACATGCATGCTTATTTTGTTTGCTCTCTACTATTTGGAACCATTTGCATTTATCCAAATTTAGCCTTCCTAGAGGGCACCTGGCATCTGGGGCAAGAAACAGAGGAAAATGGCGTCTGCTGATGCCTTTATACCCAAATAACTGCAGCTATGACGTTGGGTGAAGTGCGACACCAGCCGAGGCCAGACCCAGACTTTGGAATCCGGCCGACCGAAGGGCTGCCTGATGACAGGACAACCCATTTGTAAGGACTGCAGATGCATGCCTATTGGACATCTACATTTATGGTAGGTACAAAACTGTACTTTTCAGAAGCTAGTATGGCTCCTGATTCTTTGCCTCCAGCTCCTTGTAAGCCAGACAGCTATTACAGGGTTCCCGACTCCCAAAAATTCCTTTTCAAAAATCTTATTGCAGATCCTGAAACCATTTCTCAGGGTTCCGAGGGCATTAAGGCATCTACTGCTAAAAATCTTATCCCTTCTGATGGAGATTCCAGGGCGCTGGATAGATGGGGTAAGAAGGTTTACACTTCTGCAACCTTGGCAATCAGGGCTTTAAACTGTCAAGTTCATGTGCTAAAATATCAACAGCATATCAGGGGACTGCTTAAACAGAAAATGATTATTTCTGACTGTGTGGAAAGTAAAGATTTACAGGATTTATTGCATTCAACTGAAAAAGTTAGAAAACCTACTTTGCAATGTGTTTCTGATTCTTTGGAGGCCTCTTGCAGGGCTGCTGTAACTGGGTCTGTGTTAAGAAGGCATGCTTGACTCAGAGCAAACTTTGCCTGATCATGTTAAAGCAAAATTGTTGGATGCTCCTTTACAACAGGATGGTCTCTTCGGTAATAAGGCTGAAGTTTTAAAGATGGAAGATGTTCATAGTGTTACACTGCTGAAGTCATTACACTTGGGTTATCCTGCCGTCAGGTGGTTCCCCAGTCGGCCTGAGTTCCAAAGTCTAGGTCCAGCGTCTGTTGTCGCCTTCTCCCTGACGTCAGTGCGACAGGGGTAAATAAGATGCAGCCGACTCCACTATCTTGAGCCTTTCTTGCCGTGCGGTGCCCGAAGCAAAAGCAGTAGTGCCGGTCAACAGTCTCCTAAGATTTTCATTTCGAATACAGAACTGAATTCTTCTACAAAGCCAAGTACCCTGTTGGGGAAACCTTTTCTTGCCTCAGACCAATGTCAGTAAAAGTTAATAACTGTATTTCTTGTGGGAAGCAAATACATCATAAGGATTTCCATTCCTATTGTATCCCATGCCTAGGCCCTGACCACAACGTCACTGGTTGGTTGTTGGTTTTGTGCTAGGTTTAACAAGCGCACTATTAAACGGCAGTTTGATTTTGCCCAACATTTGTTGGTAGTAAATTCAATTATACCACGCTGTCGGAACTTCCGAAGACCGGAATACACAAAAAGCGCAAAGACAAGGATAGGCATCAGAGGCCCAAAACTTACTACAAAGCCTCTTCTAGGCCAGTCTCTGGTTCTCTGGTTTTCAGCGAGGTACCTTCGCAGTCCCTGACTACCGCTTCTGTAGAACCACAAGCCACCTTTGACTCCCACATGGAGATGGCTGGGCCTTCGGCTGCACAAGTTCTTCAGCCTACCGAGACTAGCCTTTTAGAGGGATCCGGAGTAGCTGAGCAACCCACAGCTACAAAGGGTGTCTTGAGACCTACTCAGTTAAGCATTAAACCCTCGGCTAAGTCTAAGCCTCCGTTTAAGTCAAACAAATACAGCATTCTCCAGGACAGGCCTCCATGCCTAAGAAACAAATGATCAAAATGGCCGAAGACCTAATCACTATGATCAGGGGGGTCCCATCCCCCTCCTGATAAAAGGCCTAGACAGGATGCAGACTGACTCATCCGACCAGGTGTCAATCTCTTCAGATTCATCCTCAGACCTGGGATACTCTTTACCCCCTTATGAGGATTCTGATGCTGAGGAATAAATTCCATCAGCCTCACCGCCTGAGGACTACTCCTTTGGGGAAACCCTACGTACCATGAGGTATCTTTTCCAGTGGGAAGGCCAGGATTACTCTGAATCCAAGAAAAGGCTCAGACTTCCTTTTATTACCTCAACACAGACCCCTTGCTCTTCCGCCAGTGTTAATTGTGGATGTGTATACTGAATCCAGCTTAAATTCAGATTCCTTTTTCTCAAGCCCCTGTTAAACCTGATGGATACTAGAGTCCCTGACTCATAAATTTGCTGACCCTGAAACTTTCTCAGGGAACCAAAGGAGTTGAGGCCTCATTAGCCAAGAATCCAGTTCCCTCTGACCGATTCCAGAGCATTAGACAGATGGGGAAAAGTATATACGTCTGCAACTTAAGCAATAAGAGCCTTAAATTGCCAGTTTCACATGCTAAAATATCAGCAATTTTTACTGTCAGTTAAAACAAAAAATGCTTCCAGAATCAGATCCTCCTAATTTTAAAGAAATGCAGGATTTATTGCATGCAGCTGAACAAGTGGGAAATCATATTTTGCAATGTGGTTTTGATTCTCTAGAGGCCTCGTGCAGAGCAGCAGTTACAGGCTCAGTCATTAGAAGACGTGCTTGGTTAAAAACATACGTTGCCAGATAATGTTAAAGCAAAATTATTGGATGCACCTTTGCAGCAGGATGTGTTCGGAGTTGAGGCAGAAGAGGTATTAAAGAAAATGGAGAAGGCTAAATCTATGCAAACTGTGAAGGATTTCTTACAGGTTCAGCCTTCTAGATTTAGTAGAAACTGGCCAACTAAGAATTGGTCCTTTCCAATTACCGACAGACCTCAAAGGGGAAGATACAGACGTCCAAGAGGTAGAGGTCAAACGCAAGGTCCTTAAGGCTTCGACAGTAGGTTGCATCAGGCCAGAAAGAAGGGGAGGACAGGCCCCAACCATATAAAAAGCAGCTCCAATGACTTCCCACTACAGCTGACAAACCCTTCTTGGCAACCCCCTTGGGAGGAAAACTGGCAGTCTTCTACCCCAATTGGCAAATGATCACCAAAGACAAATGGGTTTTCAACATTGTATTTCAAGGTTACAGGTTCCACTTTCACACTCTGCCAAGGTTAAAAGGAATGCCAAATCTGCCACCAAATCCGTTGGGCAGAGGCTCAAACAAATTACAGCACTCATGGATATGAGATAATCAAAAGGTACCATCACAGGAGCAAGGACAAGGATTTTACTTGACTCTTTCTGGTACCCAGAAAGGAAAAAGCCTGGAGGCCCATTCTGGATCTTTAATCTCTAAACACTTACCTGGATGTTCCAAAATTCAAAACGTTGACATTATAGCAGCTTCTTCCCATGCTGGGCACGAAAGCTTGTCTCGTGACTTTGGACCTCAAGGAGGCATACCTTTGTCACTCGGACAAAACTGCAGAAGATACCTCCAATTCATAGTTGGTTCAATGCACTACCAATTTTCTGCACTGCCCTTTGGCTTATCTACTGAGCCCAGGGTCTTCACAAAGTGCCTGGCACCAGTAATTGCGTTTTGCAGACAAAGGAATTCAAATTTATCCGTACCTGGGCAACTGTCTGATTCAAGCAGACAGCAAGGACATTCTTTTAAAGCATCTGGAGTTTATAAAAAAAGTTAAGTTGCCTGGGTTGCACAGTAAATGAAAGCAAAACTAGTGCCCTCAATAGATTATATTCCTGGGTGCCAGCTTGAACACAATGGCCCAAATGGCTTATCTTATGCCAGACAAACAAGGACAACTGACTCAATACTTTCAGTTGATGGCAACAAAGAGCCAACTCCTTGCAAGAAACATTCTGCAGGCCTTGGGTTACATGGCATCCTGCATACTACTAATTCCATATGCCAGACTGCATATGAGGAAACTACAATGGTACCTAAAGAATGTGTGGTCTCAACACTGTCAGTTTGGAAACGGTTATACCACTAATTCCTCGCCTTCAACAGGAGTTTCAGTGGGCTCAACCTTGTCACCTCAAGGGACAGCCTTTTACACAACCCACAGCTAGGCAAATACTGACAACAGATGCATCGGATTACGCCTGGGGAGCACACATGGCAGGCAAATGTATTCAGGGCACGCAGCCTGCAGAACAAAGGCATCTTCACATCAGTCAAAAAGAGATGCTAGCTGTACAAAAAGCATTTATAGCTTTCAAGGACCTGGTGCTTCCAGGAAAACTACTATTAAAGACAGACTACACCAGTTGTGGTACATAAACAAGCAAGGGGGCACTCACTCCTACCCCCTATGCAGACAAGCTATGACCTTGTGGAACACAGCTATAAACCTTCAAGTTCATCTGAAAGCACAAGTCCTGCCAGGAGAGAAAAACACACTGGCAGACGACTTAAGCAGAAACATCCTGAACCCACGAATGGGAGTTGAATTCACAAATATTCAGAATGATGACACAAATGGTGGAGCCCGGACATAGATCCGTTTGCATCCTCAAACGGCCAGCTACAAAAATTCTGCACAAGGAATTACAATCCACAAGCATGGAAAGTGGATGCCCTCTCATTCAGCTGGGAGAACGCTTTCCCACCACTACCTCTCCTGCCAAAGGTACTCATAAAAGCCAGGCAGGAAGAGCCAAAGATGATCCTGATTGCACCAGACTGGCCACGCCAGCACTGGTACCCAATCTTAAGGAGCTTAGCACAAGAACCACCCTGGATTTTGCCTCAAATCCCACATCTGCTGACTCAGCACAACAAACACATACTACACAGCTAGCGAAAGACCTTAAACCAAGCTGCATGGAAGATTCCTTGGTCAAGCAAGCACTGCCTCTCTCCAAAGCTGTTATGGATGTCATTCTGGAGGCCAGAAGGCCTAGTACCAGGAAAGCCTATTCGGATAAATGGAAGAGGTTCTGTGCCTGGAACCAAGCTCTCAGCCTTGTCCCTCTTGTCCCAAATATTCCTCAGATACTACAATACTTAACTGAGATGCTGGACAAAGGGCTCTCCTTCTCATCCATGAAGATCCACACCTTTGCCATCTCTGCTCATTACAACACGGATCCACCAATTTTCTCTAATCCTCCATTAAAAACAGTACCTCTGAGGGGCTAAACATAAGACCGCCCCGTAGACCACCTACTCCAACTTGGGACCTCAACTTTGTTTTGGAGAAGCTAACTTTACCTCCTTTTGAGCCAGCCAACACAGCAGAATTAAAATACATCTCTTGGAAAACTGCTCTGCTCCTGGCAATAATATCTGCGTAAAGAGTTTCAGAATTACAGGCACTAATGACAGTGGAACCTTTCCTCCTTTTCCATCAGGACAGGGTGTCTTAAAGAACTAACCCTACTTTTATGCCAAAGGTGGTATCCAGTGTTGCTCTAAACCAAACTATTCACCTACCAACTTTTTATCTTAAACCACAGAATAAAGGGGAGACTACTGCACTCTTTGGACATTCACAGGCAGATGTCCTTCAAGGATGCATCTGCAGTCCTTACAAATGGGTTGTCCTGTCATCAGGCAGCCCTTCGGTCGGCCGGATTCCAAAGTCTGGGTCTGGCCTCTGCTGGTGTCTCACTTCACCCGACGTCATAGCTGCAGTTCTTCGGGTATAACGGCATCAGCCGACGCCATTTTCCTCAGTGTTTCTTGCCGTGTGGCGCCCAAAGCAGAATCTGTTCGTAAGTGCCGGTCGGTCAGAACCAGAGATTACTACTACTGAATACTACTTCGAAGACTTCTAAAAAGCTAAGTACCCCGTTGGGGACTCTTTCTTGCCTCAGCCGATGTCAGAAAAAGTGAATAATTGTTTAACTTGTGGGAAACAAATACCTCAAAGATTTCCACTCTTACTGCTTACCTTGTTTAGGCCCAGACCACGACGTCGCAGCTTGTCTAGCCTGTGGTTCTTTTAACCGACGGACGCTTAGACGTCTGTCTGAATTTTCTGAGCAGTTTTTTGGCTCTGATTTTGCTTATATTATGCCGTCGGGTCCTCCGATTTCACAAATATCCAAAAAACGCAAGGAAAAGGACAGACACTCGCGGTCCGCGGTTTCGGCCGAAACCACGGTTAAGCCAACCGCGAGTGTCTGTTTCGGCTGAAACCAAGCAAGCGGTGGTTCCTTCAGCCGAAAACATGCCTTCTACCGAGGCCTCTTCAAACCTGGTGGAATCGGCTTCTGAAATCCAACCTGCGGTTGCGGTTTCTCAGGAATTATCTGACACTATTCCCTTGGATATCTCAACTCCTGCACATGGAGCTGCTAGGCCTCCTGCAGCCATGTCCATTAAGGCTTTTGCCAGGGCTAAAGCTACAAAATCTGTGCCTGTTAAGACCCCTTCTCACAGGCCCAGCTCCAGTTCCCAAATGCTTTCCTTGGCAGAGGATCTTATTTCTTTAATCCGGGGATCCCAACCTCATCCAGACAGGGCCTCTCATCCACATCCAGAGAAGAGGCCTAGAGCAGAGCCCCCTGAGCCAGTGTCCACAGATGATTCCTCTGATTCAGAAAATACAGACCCTCCAGAGGCTCCTTCCCCTTACAAAGACTCTGATGCTGAAGAGTCCATCCCTTCTGCCTCTCCACCTGAGGAATTTTCCTTTGGGGAAACCTTACATGCTATGAGGGAACAATTTCAGTGGCAGGGCCAAGATTTTTCAGACTCCAGAAAAAGGCTTAGAACCTTTTTGCATTTACCACAACATAGGCCTTTAGCTATACCTCCAGTTCTTTCTGTTGTAGATGATGCATTTAATGATGCTTGTACTGCTCCTAATTCATTACCTCCGGCCCCAGCTAAGCCTGATGGGTACTACAGGGTCCCGGACACGCATCACCATTTATACAAGGCTCCTTTTGCAGATCCCGAGACTATCTCCCAGGGGCCTAAGGCTGTAGCAACTACCTCTGCTAAAAATCCCCTCCCCTCTGAAAGGGAATCCAGGTCCTTAGAGAGATGGGGTAAAAAAGTTTACACTTCTGCTACTCTGTCAGCTAGGGCCTTGAACTGTCAATTTCATATGATCCAATATCAAGAATTTATGCTTGACCAGTTAACTAAAAAACTGTCCTCTGATGAACCTTTTGATAAGTATGTTCAGGAAATGGTACATAACATTCAGCAAGTTAGTAACCATTCTTTAAAATGCGGCTATGATGCACTGGAGGCTTCCTTTAGATCAGCCATGACTGGCACAGTTATCAGAAGGCATGCATGGTTGAAAGAGCAGGCCTTACCGGACCATGTCAAATCAAAACTGTTAGATGCTCCCATGGACGAGGCCAATTTATTTGGTTCTCCTGCACAACAGATACTGAAGAAGATGGAGGAGAAGGCAAAATCTGTACAAACAGTGAAAGATTTCTTACAGGTCCAACCTCCAAGGTTTAGCAGGAATTGGCCCTCCAAAACATGGTCCTTTCCAGACTCCTCTAAAGCACAGAGAGGCAGGAATAGGCAATCAAGAGGCAGAAACCAATCCAGGGGTGCCTACAGGGGACACCAGTGGCAGGGTAACAACCAGCGAGGCACAGACACAGCCACCACCACTGCAACAGGACAATCACAGTGACTTGGCTCTGGCACCGCCTACCAGGGAACTAGCAGCACCCTTAGGCGGAAAGCTAGCCTTATTCTCAATAAACTGGCATTACATCACAAGAGACAAGTGGATTTTACAGACAATAGACCAAGGCTACAGGTTCCACTTCCATACTCTACCAGGGAAGAGAGGAATGCCAAACCTACCGCCAAATCAAGACAGAAGCTCTAAAACAAATATCTCAATTTTTAAAGATGAGAGCTGTGGAAAAGGTACCATCTATGAGCAAGGAAAGGGATTTTACTCCAGACTCTTCCTGGTACCAAGAAAACAAATGGAGGCCTATTCTCGACCTGTCTGCTTTAAACACATTCCTCATGGTTCCAAAATTCAAAATGCTGACTCTACAGCAGCTTCTTCCCATGCTGGGCAAGGAGTCTTGGCTGGTAACTCTAGATCTCAAGGAGGCATACCTGCACGTCCCCATATGACCAAATTGCAGAAGATACTTCATTTCTTGCAGGATCAGAGCATTATCAATTCTCAGCATTGCCCTTTGGCTTATCTACTGCGCCCAGAGTGTTCACGAAATGCCTGGCATCAGTAATTGCTCATTGCAGGCTTCAAGGAATCCAAATTTACCCCTACCTGGACGACTGCCTGATACAAGCGGACAACAAAAACAAGCTAACAGAAGACTTACAAAGAGTCATTTACCTGCTACAAGCCCTGGGATATACAGTCAATATAAAAAAGTCAAGGCTGATACCATCCCAAAGAATAACCTTTTTGGGTGCAGAGCTGGACACATCAAAGCAAATGGCATTCCTAACTGCAGAAAAGCAAGAGCAACTACCTCTCTACTTCTTGTCATTAACCAAGCAGAACCATCTAACAGCAAGAAAAGTACTGCAAGCCCTGGGCTTCATGGCATCCTGCATAATACTGGTCCCTCATGCCAGACTGCATATGAGAAAGCTACAGTGGTACCTAAAGAATTTATGGTCTCAACACAAGCACAGCCTAGAAACCAAAATTCCAATAATCCCATGCCTGAAGCAAGAGTTCCTATGGTGGGCGCAGGCCTGTCAGTCAAACACAGGATTGCCCTTCTACAGCATTCAACCAAGCCCAAACCATCACGACTGATGCCTCAGACCTCGGTTGGGGGGCCCACATGCTGGACAACTGCATACAAGGCTTATGGACTCAAGACCAGCTGCACCTACACATAAATCTAAAGGAAATGCTGGCAGTAAAATTGGCAATCCAGACATTCAGACCATTTCTCAGAGAAGGTCAGTTGATGATGAGGACAGACAACACCACAGTTATGTGGTACATCAACAAACAGGGAGGCACACATTCATACCCTCTATGCCGGATGGCACTGGACCTATGGAATGTGGCTCTGAGCTACAACGTTAAGTTACAAGCAACTTTTGTACCAGGAAAAGAAAACATTCTAGCAGACATATTAAGCAGGACTACCACGGATTCCCACGAATGGATGCTGCATCCGGACGTCTTCAAAGCCATTACAAGAAAATGGGGACTCCCAGAAATAGACTTATTTGCATCCCCACGCAATCACTAGCTAAAGAAATTCTGCACAAGGACGTACCACCCACTTGCTTGGAAGGTGGACTCCCTATCTTTCAGTTGGAAAAACCTGACAGCATATGCATTCCCACCACTTCCTTTGATGCACAAGGTGCTATTGAAGATCAAAGAGGACCGTCCAAGGATCATTCTGATAGCTCCAGACTGGCCAAGGCAACATTGGTACCCATTACTAAGGAGCATGTCTTGTGAACAAATATGGACACTACCCCTGGTTCCATTGCTGTTAACACAGAACAACTACAACATCCTGCACCCAAGCCTGAAAACTCTGCAGCTGACTGCCTGGAACATTTCATAAGATCAATTAACCCAAATTTATCACAACGGGTTAAAGACATTATCCTTGAGGCTCGCAGGCCCTCAAGGAAAAATTATGCAGCAAAATGGAAAAGATATCTCATTTGGAGTACTGTAAAGGGAGAAGATGTGTCACTGGTAAACATAGCCAACATCCTGGAATACTTGGCAGAGCTCTTCCACACAGGACTGTCCTATTCTTCCATCGAGATACATGCATCAGCAATTTCAGCAGAATACAGCTTGGATCCTCCTGTCTTCTCGCATCCTCTGCTCAGGCAGTTTGAGAGGAATTAAAAATTTAAAACCTCCTAGGAAACCACCATTGCCAGCATGGGACTTGAACTTTGTGCTAGAAAAATTGACACTTCCTCCTTTCGAACCAGCAGCAACAGCAGAATTACAATACTTATCATGGAAAACTGCTTTCCTGCTGGCAATCACTTCAGCAAGAAGGGTATCTGAACTTCAGGCATTAATGGCAGTGCAACCCTTCCTGATCTTCCATCAAGATAGTGTCCATGAGAACAAATCCTACTTTTATGCCTAAGGTGGTATCCAGAGTATCTTTAAATCAGGCTATCCACCTACCTACATTCTTCCCCAACCCACAGAACAGGGGAGAAAGACTGTTGCATACCTTGGATGTACATAGACAGTTACGCTACTACCTGGACAGGACCAAGGGCAATAGAAAAACTGACCAGCTACTGGTAGCATATGCAACAGGAAGGGAAGGAAAAGCAATTTCAAAACAGACAATCTCCAAGTGGATAGGAAATTGCATTAGATTTTGTTATTCCTACCATGGAAAGAAAACTCCAGAGAACATCAGGCCTCACTCTACAAGGGCTACAGCCACTACCACAGCTTTCTTACGAGGAGTGGCTACCAAGGACATTATAGAGGCTGCTACTTGGACCTCCATGCATACATTTGCCAAGCATTATAACTTACCCTTAGACTCTAGATCCCGAGCAGGTTTTGCCACTGCTGTTTTGCAAGGGATCCTAACTACACCATAATATCTTCTTTCCTCCTCCCCTAGTTTGGCTATGGTATTCTACCCATTTGTAAGGACTGCAGATGCATCCTTGAAGGACATAGTACAGTTTTGTACCTACCATAAATGTAGATGTCAGATAGGAATGCATCTGCAGTCAGGATTACCCACCTGCCTTCCCCTCTGTGGTACTCCTAGGGTATTTGCCCATCTTATAGCTAGCTGGGGGGGGATCTGTTATGGTGTATTTCATACATGCTTATTTTTTGTTTGCTCTCTACTATTTGGAAACGTTGGCATTTATCCAAATTTAGCCTTCCAAGAGGGCACCTGGCATCTGGGGCAAGAAACACTGAGGAAAATGGTGTCTGCTGATGCCTTTATACCCGAAGAACTGCAGCTATGACGTCGGGTGAAGTGCGACACCAGCCGAGGCCAGACCCAGACTTTGGAATCCGGCCGACCGAAGGGCTGCCTGACGACAGGGCAACCCATTTGTAAGGACTGCAGATGCATTCCTATCTGACATCTACATTTATGGTAGGTACAAAACTGTACTTTACGCTTCTACTTGGACAAAACCAAAGCTTTCAGAAAATCTGTGCAATTATTGTTGGCATATGCTGCAGGAGCACATTGAAAAGCCATTTAAAAATGGATAGGACATTGTATATGATGTCCTTCAAGGATGCATCTGCAGTCATAACAAATGGGTTGTCCTGTCGTCAGGCAGCCCTTCGGTCGGCCGGATTCCAAAGTCTGGTTCCGGCTTCGGCTGATATCGCACTTCACCCGACGTCATCTCTGCTGGTCTTCGGGTATAAAGGCATCAGCCGACGCCATTTTCCCCAGTCTTTCTTGCCGCGTGGCGCCCGAAGCTGTTCGCAAGTGCCGGTCGGTCAGATCCAGAGATTACTACTACCGAATACTACTTCGAAGACTTCTAAAAAGCTAAGTACCCCGTTGGGGACTCTTTCTTGCCTCAGCCGATGTCAGAAAAAGTAAATAACTGTTTAACTTGTGGGAAACAAATACCTCAAAGATTTCCACTCTTACTGCCTACCTTGTTTAGGCCCAGACCACGACGTAGCAGCCTGTTTAGCCTGTGCTTCCTTCAACCGACGAACGCTTAGGCGTCTGTTGGAGTTTGCTGAACAGTTTTTCGGCTCAGATTTTGCGTACATTATGCAGTCGGATCCTCCGACTACCCAAATTGTTAAAAAAACGCAAAGAAAAAGACCGACACTCGCGGTCCGTGGTTTCGGCCAAAACCACGGTTAAGCTAGCCGCGAGTGTCTCTGTTTCGGCCGAAACAGAGTCAATCCTCAGCCGAATCCATGACTACTACTGAGGCTCCTGCTACCTTAGTTGAATCTGCCTCTGAAGTTTTGCCTACTACTGTGGTTTCTAGTGACTTATCTGACACCATCCCTTTGGATGTCTCTACCCCAGCACGTGGTGCTGCTAGGCCTCCTGCAGCCGTGTCTATAAAGGCCTTTGCCAGGGCTAAAGCAGCCAAAACTGTTAAATCAGTGCCTGTTAAGGCCCCCTCACACAGGCACAGTTCTAGTTCACAAATGCTTACTCTGGCAGAGGATTTAATCTCCTTAATTAGGGGATCCCAATCTCTCCCAGACAGGGCCTCTCAGCCTCCAGAAAAGAGACCTAGAGCAGAGCCCCCCGAGCCAGTGTCCTCTGATTCTTCGGATGACTCGGACATTACAGATCAGCCAGAGGCTCCTTTTTCTACTTATGAAGATTCCGATGCTGATGAATCCATTCCATCTGCCTCTCCACCAGAGGAATTTTCCTTTGGGGAAACCTTACATGCCATGAGAGAACAATTCCAATGGCAGGGACAAGATTTCTCAGATTCAAGAAAAAGGCTTAGGACCTTTCTGCACTTACCACAACATAGGCCCTTAGCTATACCTCCAGTTCTGCCTGTTGTGGATGATGCATTTAATGATGTTTGCACTGCTCCTGATACTTTACCTCCAGCCCCTGCCAAACCAGATAGATTTTACAGGGTGCCAGACACTCACCACCACCTATACAAGGCCCCACTTGCAGACCCTGAGACTATATCCCAGGGGCCTAAGGCAGTAGCTTCTACCTCAGCAAAAAACCCTCTCCCTTCTGAAAGGGAATCCAGGTCCTTAGAGAGATGGGGCAAAAAAGTTTACACCTCTGCTACTCTCTCAGCTAGAGCTTTAAACTGTCAGTTTCACATGATCCAAAACCAAGAGTTTATGCTTGATCAGTTAACTAAGAAACTGTCCTCTGATGAATCCTTGGATAAGAAATATGTTTTAGAAATGGTGAATAACATTCAGCAGGTTAGTAACCATTCTTTAAAATGTGGCTATGATGCACTGGAGGCTTCATTTAGATCAGCCATGACTGGCACAGTGATAAGAAGGCATGCATGGTTGAAAGAACAGGTCCTGCCGGATCATGTTAAAGCAAAGCTGTTAGACGCTCCTATGGATAAGGCCGGTCTATTTGGTACTTCTGCTCAGCAAGTAATGAAGAAAATGGAAGAGAAGGCAAAATCTGTACAAACAGTTAAGGATTTCTTACAGGTTCAGCCCCCAAGGTTTAGCAGGAACTGGCCTGCCAAAAATTGGTCCTTTCCAGACTCCTCAAAATCTCAGAGGCAGGAATAGACGCTCTAGAGGCAGAAATCAATCCAGAGGAGGTGCCTATAGAGGACGCCAGTGGCAAGGCAATAACCAGCGAGGCACAGACACAATCACTGCAACAGGACAATCACAGTGACTTGGCTCTGACACCGCCTACCAGGGAGCAAATAGCAGCACCTTTAGGCGGAAAGTTAGCCTTATTTTCGAAAAATTGGCACTATATCACAAAAGACAAGTGGATTTTGCAAACCATAGACCAAGGCTACAGGCTTCACTTCCACACCTTACCAGTAAAAAGAGGAATGCCAAACCTACCTCCAAATCAAAAAACAGAAGCTCTAAAGCAGGTAGCTCAATTAACAAAGATGAGAGCTGTGGAAAGAGTACCAATAACACAACCGGGCAAAGGATTCTACTCCAGACTCTTCCTAGTACCAACAAAAGAGAAAAGTTGGAGACCTATTCTCGACCTGTCCTTCTTAAACACATACATCATTGTCCCAAAATTCAAAATGCTGACCCTACAGCAACTTCTTCCCATGCTGGGCAAGGAGTGTTGGCTGGTAACTCTAGATCTCAAGGAGGCATACCTGCACGTCCCCATACGACCAAATTGCAGAAGATACCTCAGATTTCTTGCAGGATCAGAGCATTATCAATTCTCAGCATTGCCCTTTGGCTTATCTACTGCGCCCAGAGTATTCACAAAATGCCTGGCATCAGTAATCGCTCATTGCAGGCTACAGGGAATCCAAATTAATCCATACCTGGACGGTTGCCTGTTACAAGCGGACAACAAAAGCAAGCTGACAACAGATTTACAAAGAGTCATTTGCTTACTACAAGCCCTGGGATACACAGTCAATTTAAAAAAGTCAAGACTGATACCATCCCAGACAAGAACATTCTTGGGTGCGAAATTGGACACAGTAAAACAAATGGCATTCCTGACTGCAGAAAAACAAGAACAACTCCCTCTTTACTTCTTGGCATTAACAAAGCAGAACAAACTAACAGCAAGAAAAGTACTGCAGGCCTTGGGCTTCATGGCATCATGCATAATCCTGGTCCCCCATGCCAGACTGCATATGAGAAAGCTACAGTGGTACCTAAAGAATTTATGGTCTCAACACAGGCACAGCTTAGAAACCGAAATCCCACTAATCCCATGCCTGAAACAAGAGTTCCTATGGTGGGCTCAAGCATGCCAGTCAAACCCAGGCTTGCCCTTCCACAACTTTCAAGCAAACCAAACCATCACAACGGATGCCTCAGACCTAGGCTGGGGGGGCGCACATGTTGGACAAGTGCATACAAGGATTGTGGACTCCAGACCAGCTGCACCTGCACATAAACCAAAAAGAAATGCTGGCAGTAAAACTAGCAATCCAGAAATTCAGACCATTCCTCAAAGAAGGCCATTTAATAAGGACAGACAACACCACAGTCATGTGGTACATCAACAAACAGGGAGGCACTCATTCATACCCCCTATGCAGAATGACTCTGGACCTTTGGAATATGGCTCTGAGCTACAACATCCAGTTACAGGCAATATTTGTGCCAGGAAAAGCAAACACCCTAGCAGACATGTTAAGCAGAACCACCTCGGATGCTCACGAATGGATGCTACACCCGGACATCTTCAAGGCCATCACAAAGAAATGGGGAATGCCACAAATAGACCTATTCGCATCCCCACTCAACCACCAGCTCAAAAAATTCTGCACAAGGACATGCCACCCACTTGCATGGAAGGTGGACTCTCTATCCTTCAGTTGGAAAGGCCTGACAGCATATGCATTTCCACCTCTTCCTTTGATGCACAAGGTACTACTGAAAATCAGAGGAACGTCCAAGGATAATTCTGATAGCTCCGAATTGGCCAAGACAACACTGGTATCCTTTGCTGAGGAGCATGTCACAGGGGAGAATGTGGTCAATACCCCCTGATGCCTTTGATGTTAACTCAGAACAACTACAACATCATGCACCCAAACCTAAAAACCTTGCAACTGACTGCCTGGAACATCACATAACGGCAACTATCCCAAAGGGTTAAAGACATTATCCTTGAAGCCCGCAGACCTTCAACAAGAAGGAACTATGCAGGAAAATGGAAAAGGTTTGTCATTTGGAGTACTGAAAGAGGAAAAGATGTGTCAAACAGACATTGCTAACATCCTGGAGTACTTGGCAGAGCTTCTACATACGGGCCTGTCCTATTCCTCCAAGATACATGCATCAGCTATTTCCGCAGAATACAGCTTCGATCCACCTGTCTTCACATCCTCTACTCAGGCAATTCCTCAGAGGGATCAAGAATGTAAAACCTCCTAGGAAACCACCATTACCAGCATGGGACTTGAATTTAGTGCTAGAAAAATTGACACTCCCTCCATTTGAACCAGCAGCAACAGCAGATCTTCAACACCTATCATGGAAAACTGCTTTCCTACTGGCAATTACTTCAGCAAGGAGGGTTTCAGAACTACAGGCCTTAATGGCAGTACAACCCTTCCTAATCTTCCATCAAGATAGTGTCCATGGGAACTAATCCTACATTTATGCCTAAGGTGGTATCCAGAGTGTCTTTAAACCAGGCAATCCACCTACCTATCTTCTTTCCCAACCCACAGAACAGGGGGGAAAGGCTGCTGCATACCTTGGATGTACATAGACAGTTACGCTACTACCTGGACAGAACCAAAAGTAACAGAAGAACTGACCAGCTTTTAGTAGCCTATGCAACAGGAAGGGAAGGAAAAGCAATTTCCAAACAGACAATCTCCAAATGAATAGGAAATTGCATAAGATTCTGTTACTCCTACCATGGAAAACCAGTTCCACAGGACATAAGACCTCATTCTACAAGGGCTACAGCCACTACCACAGCTTTCTTACGAGGAGTGGCAACCAAGGACATTATTGAGGCGGCTACTTGGACCTCCGTGCATACATTTGCCAAGCATTATAATTTACCTCTATACTCTAGATCCCGAGCAGGGTTTGCCACTGCTGAACTGCAAGGGATCCTAACTACACCATAATTCTTCTTCCTCCTCCCCTACATTGGCTATGGTATTCTACCCATTTGTTATGACTGCAGATGCATCCTTGAAGGACATAGTACAGTTTTGTACCTACCATAAATGTAGATGTCCAAACAGGATAGCATCTGCAGTCAGGATTACCCACCCTCCTTCCCCTCAGTGGTACTCCTAGGGTATTTACCCTCCTAATAGCTAGCTGTGGGGGGGGGGAGTCTCTTATGGTGTATTTGTTTGTATATATGTACATACATGCTTATTTTTTGTGTTTGCCTTCTACTATTTTGGAAACATTGGCATTTATCCAAAATTTAGCTTTCCTAGAGGGCAACTGGCATCTGGGGCAAGAAACACTGAGGGAAATGGTGTCGGCTGATGCCTTTATACCCGAAGACCAGCAGAGATGACGTCGGGTGAAGTGCGACATCAGCCGAAGCCGGACCCAAACTTTGGAATCCGGCCGACCGAAGGGCTGCCTGACGACAGGACAACCCATTTGTTATGACTGCAGATGCTATCCTGTTCGGACATCTACATTTATGGTAGGTACAAAACTGTACTTTTCTGCTACACATACCATGGAAAACCTGTACCTAGCAGCATTAGATCTCTCTCCACCAGGGCAACAGCCACTTCAACTGCCTACCTCAGGTGAGTACCTACCAAGGATATTTTGGAAGCAGCAACTTGGAGTTCTGTACATACCTTCACCAAGCATTACCATCTACCTCTATACTCTAAATCCAAACACCTCGCCTGGTGGATGGTCTCCCCTCAACTTCTTCAGGGCAGACCTTTTGTTCTTCCCCCTCCAGTTGCCACGGTGACAATGGATGCCTCCCTGATCAGGTGGGGGGGGCATTATCTGGGCAGGACTGTCCAGGGCACGTGGCAACAATCAGAATGCCACCTGCACATAAATATCCTAGAGATGAGAGCAGTGCTTTTATCGTTGCAAGCCCTTCAGGACTCTCTTCCCATGGGCACTATAGCAGTTGAAACAGACAATATGTCCGTAGTGTGGTACATAAGCAGGGCGGAACAAAGTCCTACCCCCTATGTCGAGAAGCACTCAGACTTTGGCAGTGGGCGATCTCCTCTCAACGGTTTTTGATAGCAATGCACATCCCCGGGAGATCCAACGTCATAGCGGACAGATTGAGCAGAACAATTCTCATGCCTCACGAGTGGTCTCTAAATCAAGCCGTAGCAGAGAATTTTCCAGAAGTGGGGCCAGCCTTGCTGCGACCTTTTTGCAACACCTCAAATCAGCAAGTGCCTCGACTTCTTCACTCTCTTCCCTCTATGTGCAATTATTGTTAGCATATGCTGCAGGAGCACATTAAAAAGCCATTTAAAAATGGATAGGACATTGTATATGTTTCTGCTACACATACCATGGAAAACCTGTACCTAGCAGCATTAGATCTCTCTCCACCAGGGCAACAGCCACTTCAACTGCCTACCTCAGGTGAGTACCTACCAAGGATATTTTGGAAGCAGCAACTTGGAGTTCTGTACATACCTTCACCAAGCATTACCATCTACCTCTATACTCTAAATCCAGAGTTGGCTTTGCTACTGCAGTGCTGCAGGGCCTTATAGCCAAAGGCTCCAGGTTTCAGTCACAAGGGACTTGTAGAACAAAACAATGAGGTGCCTTTTCCAAATCTGGAAACAAGGTACCTCCCTATAGTAAGCAGTCTCATTGACTTCCCTTTACACTTACCAAGCACTTGCCTTTTGGCCGCCCCTTTGGGTGGAAAAAGTGGCACTTCATGCAAGAAACTGACAACTTGTAACCCAGGACAAATGGGTTTTAAATATAGTATCCTAGGGATACAGATTATATTTCCACATGTTGCCAGTCCCAAACGGATGGCCAGAACTACCCCCAAATCAGTGGGCAGAGGCCCAGAAACAAGTACTGTCCCTCATGAACATGGGGGCTATTCAGCCGGTTCCAGAAGAAAAGGGACAAGGTTTCTATTAAAGACTTTTCCTGGTACCCAGGAAAGACTAATTGTGGCGTCCAATTCTGGACTTACCTACTCTAAACACATTTCTGGACATTCCAAAATTCAAGATGCTGACTCTTCAACAGTTACTTCCTATGTTAGGCAAAAATGCCTGGTTGGTAACTCAAGATTAAAGAGGCTTGCCTGCATGTCCCAATCGGGGAATCTTGCAGAAGATACCTCCGCTTCAAAGAAAGCTACTTGTGTTAGCAGTTCTCTGCACTTTGGCTTATCTACTGCACCCAGGGTCTTCACAAAATGCCTGGCTCCAGTTATTGCATTTTGCAGACAAATGTTCAAATATATCCATATCTGGATGATTGCCTAATTCGGGCAGAAAACAGGGACATTCTTCTAAAAATCTGGCATTTGTAAAAAGGGTTCTAACTTGTCTAGGGTACACTATATATAAACAAAAAGATCACAACTGGTACCCCCTCAAAATTTACATTCCTGGGTGCAAGCTTGAATACAACTGCCCAGATGGCTTACCTTGCGCCAGAAAAGCAACTTCATTTGGTAACTTGCTTCAAACAGGTGGCCACAAACCCAGACAAATTCTGCAAGCCTTGGGGTTTATGGCCTCCTGCATTCTTATAATTCTATATGCAAGACTGATTGAGGAGACTTCAGTGGTACTTAAAAAGTTTATGGAGTTAACACACGGTCACAGCCTGGAAACAATGATTCTTATAACTTGCTGCAGCTAATGTTCCTATGGTGGGCAGAAGCTTGCCACCAAAACAAGGGACTTTGATTCATTCACCCCGTGCCGCCAACTGCAGATGCATCAGACTATGCTTGGGGGGCTCATCTGGCATGGATGTGCATTCAGGGAAAATGGAGCCCAAATCAAATGCACCTTCATATCAATAAGAGATGCTAGCTGTACAGATTGCTTCAACAGCCTTCAAGGACAACCTTCATCCAGGGCAGTCAGACACCAGTTATGTGGTTCATAAAGAAGCAAGGGGTTACACTCCTACCCGCTTTTGTGGAACACTGACTTGACCTATCAAATACAGCTACAAGCTCAATTCCTGCCAGGAAAACTGAATACTCTGGCAGACTAAGCCGAAATCTCATGGATCCACACAAATGGGAACTGGAACCATGGACTTACAACATATTGACACGCAAATGGGGGAGTCCAGACATAGACCTTTTTGCCTCACCCCAGAACCATCGGTTGGACAAATTTTGCACAATTAATCACAAAAAAAGCCTGGAAAGTGGATGCTTTATCATTCAGCTGGAAAAAAACTTTCAGTTTATGCCTTTTCCCCTCTTCCTCTGTTCTTCAAAGTTCTACCAAGTCAAACAGGACAAACCAAAAAAGTTAGTTTGCTCCAAACTGTCCTCGCCAATACTGGTACCCACTCCTGTGCCCTGTCAAACCTTCCACCATGGCACCTGCCTAGACACTGTCTCAGCAGAATGATCAAATTCTGCCCACTCTGCTCCAAGCTTTGAATCTTGCAACATGGCTAATAACCTAAATTCACCCTTGGCATCCCTCAGCAAACCTGTGATGGATGTCATTTTGGAGGCAAGAAGGCCTAGTACTAGAAAATCTTATGCTGACCAATGGAAAAGATTTTGTGCCTGGAATCTATCACAAGGGGTAAGCACAGCAGTGCCCAATATTCCTCAGAATTTGCATTACTTAACTGAGATGCTTCACAAGGGCCTGTCCTTTTTTTCCATAAAAATCCATGCCGCAGCCATTTCAGCTCATTACAACATGGAGCCTTCCCTCTTTCATCTGCTAAAGCAGAATCTCGGAGGGGCCAAAAACTTAAGACCATCCAGGAGAGCTCCAACCCCTGCCTGGGACCTCAACTTTGTTTTGAAAAACTTTCGAGCCAGCTGCTACTGCAGACTTAAAATTTCTCTTGGAAAACTGCTTTCCTTTTAGCAGTCACTTCAGCTTGAAGGATTTCCGAATTACAGGCTCTTATGGCAGTGGAGCCTTTCATTATTTTTCATGCGGACAGGGTCTCTTTCGGGACCAATCCATCCTTCATGCCTGAGGTGGTATCCAGTGTGGCTCTTAATCAAACCATTCATTTGCAAACTTTCTTTCCCAATCCACAGAACAAGGGGGAGCAGATTCTGCATTTATTCGATGTTCACAGCTTAGATTTTTCTTCAACAGGACAAAATGTCTAAAAATCTGATCACTACCAGTGGCATTTGCTTCAGGTGCAGAGAGGCTATTTCAAAGCAGACTATTTCCAAATGGATAAGTCGTATTAGTTTCTGCTATATGCACCATGGTAAAACTATCCCCCAGGGGATCAGATCTCTTTCTGCCAGGGCTGCATCTACTTCAACATCCTTTCTCAGAGGTGTTCCTACTGGAGGCATTCTAGAGGCTGCTACCAGGAGCTCCGTTCATAAGTTCATGAAACATTACCATTTACCTCTCTTCTCTAAATCCAGAGCTGGCTTTACCACTGCTGTCCTGCAGGGCCTTATAGCTGGCCTTAATGCTGTGTAATTCCATTCTCCCAACCATAGCTTTGGGAATCTACCCAAAGGTAATGACTGCAACAGTGAATACACTATAACATCTACATTTAAGTTTACACAACTGTACTTTTTGCATTACATGTTTGGTAGGAAGGGTTAGTGTAGGTGTGGAAGGCAAATTCCACACATTCTCATGAACTCTGCCTAGGCTACGAACACTATCATACCTCTTGTAGTATTAGTCACGCCTTTGTTCCCAAGACCTTTTAGAAGCAGTCTAGCAGCCGTAAAAGTACACCTTAAGCATCTGAGACCCAAATATTTGGCTTCTAGGATTGACCAGACATCAGAACACTTGGATGAGCCCCAAGTCAAGGCCAAAGAGTAAGCCCCAGACAAACTGCTCCTGCCACTGCAGCCATACCTTTCGAGGCTAGTGAAAGCCTGGAGTCCTCTGAGCTTCCTTTTGCAGAATGCCTGGAGGATATCTGTTTTCCTCATGTCACATCCTGGAGCCAATCTAAGGCATCTGATTCTGTTGCTGAGAGGCAACCTACTCTCTTTATATCAGAGGGTCCATGTGGTACTGCTCAAATCATTGTATGTGATGACATACTCTTTGTGGTCCACCAGCCAGCGTCAGGACATCCTACTTTCCACCGCATTTCAGAATCCTCTCCACCAGCGACCCATAGGAAGAGGAAACTAAACATTTCTCAGTCTCTTGTCTTAACCTGTCGAGCAGCCTCTGGATTGGTAGGCCGTCACTCAAGGCATTCTCAACACTGTCCTGGCTTTGCATCAGATACCAAAGCCTTCCCAGGCCCCTATGCCCTTTATCGCAAAGGGAACTGCTCTGCACGTCTCCTTGGGAGATAGACTCATTGGATGAATCCCTCACCTACTCTGCACAAATTGCTTCTCTGGGATATGCTTCCCTAGTGCAGTCCAATGGTACTGACTCTGCAGGTAAGGATCTCACCTTTAAGACCATCACAAAGATGCAAATTTTAAAATGGGACAGCAGTGAAGTCACTGTGACCCAAAGTATACTATGTACTACTACATTTGGAGTCTTCTAGCCCTTCTGCTGTGCCCCCAGTACACCTGGATTTTCTGGATGCTTTCATCACTGCTTTTAAAAAGACTCCTAGCCCCCAGCACCCAGGCATCCAGATACATTCTACAAAGGGTCCTAGGGAGCAACCTTCCTCCAACAGAGCTCTCTTAGATCCTGTAGTCATTTCTGTAACCACTGACAAAACCACAGTTACTTACCTCCACCTCTCTCCTGACTTCTCAGACAGCAGAATGATGGAACTTTAGGGAAAAGTCATCCACTACCCAGACGCACATAGCCAAGTCTTCCGTAGCTCTCTTGGAAGATGTGGTAAAGGAACTGACAGTTCCCTGACTCCCCAGATAAGGTCAAGATTCCTCCCTCCTAAACTCCTGCACACAAGTAACCAAACACTCAAAGTGTAGCTACAACATTGTAAAAGCATCTGTAAGGGCTACTGCCTCGAACTGTCATCAGGAAGTACCGTTAAGATTGCAACCCCTTTCCACATGACAAATTTTAACTCCTGGATCCCTGGACAACAATAAACCTGTTTGGTTTAGTAGCTGCTGAGCTCTTTAAGGCTCTCCAAAGCAAAGACGAGTAACTGCAGTAATTCAGACATCTCCCCAGTTCCACTTTTTCAAAGAAATTACCTAGCAAAAACTTTTGTGATATCCTCTAAGAAAATGCAAGATAAGCCTAGGAAGAACCACAGGAAATGGCCCGCATCCAGGTCTCTGTTTCAAGGAAAGCTTGGTTGTCTGTCAATACCAGGCACTTCACTCTGACACCATTCTTTACATGTGCCTCTCCCCACTTGGAAGCACGTCACCCACTACTCCTGGGTCCTATAAACAACGATACTTCATGACCTGAGGCCAGACCCACCCCCAAAGGCATCCCCTACCACTGAGACCAAATTCCATTTTTCCAACTAGTCTTGCAAGAACTTACTGCTCAAGGAACCATTCAGGAGGTTCTGTCTACTGCAAGAGGAAGGGGATTTTATTTAAGGGACTTCCTCGTTCCCAGGAAGGAAAGTCCATGGAGGCCTATTCTGGACCTATCCCGTGTCAGTACCTTCCTCTGAGTTCCCTCCCTCAGGATGCTATATTTTCCTACCCTTCTTCCACTCATACTTGGACATTTCTAGTGTCCTTCGATATAAAGGACCCCTACGTGCACATTCCAATCCATCCACTTTTCAGAAAGTACCTCCACTTCTCAGTGGATTCTGCACACTAATCAGTTGTGTGCCTAACCCTTTGGTCTCTACAGCCTCAGAGCATTTACAAAATGTCTGGCCCCAGTCAAGTTATTTGCCAGGACAAATGGAGTAAAACTTTTCCCCTTATTTAAACTACATCCCTATCCAGGCTACATGAAGTTCCATGACCTTGCAGCACCTGCAATTCACCATTTCCTCCCAACAGTTCTGGGGTTTACCATAAGTTGCGAAAACTCTCCTCAGACACCCTCTCAAGATTAGGTGTTCCCAGGATGTCTGATTCTGATGGCTTGGCTACCCCCTAGAAAATGTGATGCTCATCTTAGAGGAGATGATCATTCTCAAAACCATCTCCACCAGGGAATTCCTCAGACTCCTAGGATTCATGGTCTCTATCCCCATGATTCTCCTGGCAAGTCTACACATGACGTTCCAGTGGTATCTGAACAATTTGGAAGCAACACCTACATTCACTAGCCCACATCCCCCAACCAAGACCTTTACAGATGCTTCAGACACAGGCTGGGGTGCAACATTAAGAATGGAGATTGAGGAATGCATGGACCCCCACTAAAAAATATCACATCAGTGTTAAGGAAATTAGAGCCCTAATATTGGCCTTGGAAATTTTCTAGGGTTAGCTTCTACCAGGCACCCTGAGGTGGTACACAATGCCACTGTGCTGTGGTACTTTAACAAATGGGGGGACAAGGTCCTACCTCCTGTGCAGACTAGCACTGCAGGCTTGGAAAATCACCCTGGAGAAACAAAACCTTCCTTCCCCAAGCAGAATATATATATCCCCTCCACAGACAATGTGAGGGCAGATTCATTGAGCAGGATCATGATCCTATTTCAAAATGACTGCTGAACAGGGAAGCGTTTCTGGACCAGGTCTGATGGGGTATTCCAAATGTGGATCGCTTTTCCTCCCCCATTAACAGACAACTGACCTGCTGCAGGGCACCACACCCAGAGGCTTGAAATGCAGATGCTGTCTACATCTGGAAGGGGATGTATGCCTCTGCATTTCCCCTTCCCCCTCATTCAGAGTTCTGCACCTAGCCAAGGTAAATAACCACACGTTACCTCAGCAATTGGACCTGCTCACACAGGACAAGAATACTTGAGCCCAAATTTTCCACTCTGAATCTCATTTTGTGGGTGATTGGAATGTTGATTCCCTTCAGACACCTATACACAGAGGTCATGATCCAGGTTCTTCAGGAGGCTAGAACACCAACTCCTAAAACTTACCTGTCAAGGTGGAAGAGATTTTTCTTTATGGTGTTAAAGCTGCTTACAACCACTGACTACAGTGGCCTTGTCCTACCTGGGACCTTGTGTATTCTGGTCTGTCATATTTCTCCATTAAAATTCACCTGCTATCTCAGCATGCCTGCCATTGGTACCACCTTTAGCATCTAGGTTAGAAGCCCCTCTTACTCAGGGAGGCACTGCATCTCATGCCCTTTTTGTCCTAGAAAAGTTGACACCACCCAAAGACTGCACCCTCCAACACTGTATTTGGAAGAGTATACTCTTGGTGACAGTCGCCTCCGCCAGAAAGGGTATCAGAACTCCATGCCTTCAAGGCAAACCAGTCCTTGACTGTCTTCCACAAGGACAGGATATGTATCAGACTGTCTGCCAACCTTTTTCCCCTCCCCACAGAACCAGGCAGAGGAGATGCTTCATTCCCTGGACGTATACACAGCCTGGGTACTGTTTGGCCAAAACCAAATCTTTCTGCATGTCTGACAGGCTGTTAATCTTCTATCATCCAAGAACCCTGGGTCAACTTGTTTCCAAGCAAACCATATCCTTTTGGATAACTAAAACCATTTCCTTTTGCCAAACTAACCATGGTAGGTCACTCCCAGCTCCAGTAAAGGCGCACTCCATGGCTGTGACCTCGGGGGCATTCCTTAAAGGGTCGAACACAGCTGCTGTCCTCTAAACAGCTACTTTGTCCTTGGTTCACACTTTCACTTAGATAAAACTGGATATGGTCTCGAGCCAGGGCAGGGTTTGCCAGAGCCATCCTTCATGGGTTTGTGGAAAGTGCTTCTAGTCTGCTACCCATTCATTAGGACAGGAGCTTTTGCACTCTCCCCAGTGCCATGAATACTGCAGCATATACATAGAAGTAT
This sequence comes from Protopterus annectens, assembly GCF_019279795.1. NCBI lineage: Eukaryota > Metazoa > Chordata > Ceratodontiformes > Protopteridae > Protopterus > Protopterus annectens. Next base: position 201,964,205 of record NC_056728.1, read on the forward strand.
GTAGTACTGTTTAAGAACTTCCATAACTTTGGATGTCCTCTTCCATATACTGTTATACAGTTTCCACCCAGCCTTCTCCCTCACACTTGCCTGATTCCCAGAGTACCCACTCCGTAGTCACTACTTCAGGTGACATTCAGTTCTGAGAAAGGTGCGTGGTGACTTCTGCTTTATACCAGACATACAAGAGGTGCAGGATGTCACATGCACCCTAGCTGTAGCGTTAACTTTTCTAATGCCCAGATGCAGGAGTTCACCAGAGGCAAACTCCCTGATATCCTAAATAAAGCAGCATGTAGAGAAGGACGTCCTAAGGTTATATTAAGTTCTTGCACAACAGTCCTTTTCTCCACCTGCAGAGAGCCAGCCAGATGGGCAGGCTTTTTTTGTAGAATTTGTTTTAATGCCTTCACGGCTTTAAGGCCTGGTACTCACTCAACATCCCCAGTGGCTCTTCATGTGATGAGTCCTAGGCCTTGGGCCTTACCTCCCAGGTGGAAGTGGAGGAATCCTCTTACTCTCTTCCTCAGAGGATTCCCTTTCTTGTTTCCCAATTGTTTCCCCCCTTGGCTATGCCTCCCCAAAGAATCTGCAGAGGCAGATTACTCAGCTGAGGGTCTTACCTTTCGGAGATGTGGGAGCATTTCAAATGGGATTTCTATGCGATGACAGAAGCTCAGAAAACTCATCTTCAGATGGACTCCCCTGGCTCTTCTTCCATATCAGCATTGCTGGATGCATTTAATGCCGTGTCTCTTAATGCAGACTCTCAGCCCTCTGCACTGTGAAGGCCTGATTAGATTCTGCAAAGTCCATGAGGGAGGTAAATTCCTAGATAAATGCCCAGGAGCTGACCCTGGCACTGCCTGTCTACGTGGATATAAGGGATCTATACTCCTTCCACTTTTTCCCTCCTCTCTACTGACAAAGGCAGTAAGGCCATGGAACACCTTGGGAAGGTCTACACATTTGTTACCTGGGTTAGTCTGAGCCATTGGCCTGTTCAGTGGAGAAGCTCCAGGAGTACAGAACTTTTAGTACAATAATTACAGTACATTATAAGAAATTAACATTGTTCAAAAAGATAGAAAAAAATAAAAATGTGATGCAGTATTAAAAGATTATAGTATACAATAAAGTATATGCAAAAACAGTTTAACAGCTTAGTTTAAGTATCTAGTATCTTCCACTTTGGCATTAAAGGCAAAAAAATTATCAAACCCATACGTCAAAAGGATGGCGCAGTGATGCAGCGGTAGCGTCGCCTCACAGCAAGAGGTTCTCTGGTTCGATTCTCTGCTGGAGTGCCTTCTGTGGGAGTCTGCATGTCCTCCCTGCATTCATGTGAGTTTCCTCCCAGTGCTCCAGTTTCCTCCCACGTTGCAAAGACATGCCTCTAGAGCATTTCTCCCCGGCCTCCGCTAAAAATTGGCTGTGTTCCAAGTCTGACTTTCCCAGTTAACAAAGATTAAATATAAAATAACTTTCTTGGATGGCATAAGCCAAGGGAACCTTGTTGGCTAGGCTTACATAGACCCTTGGGCCGATAGCCTAGTACCTACCTATGAAATATACACTAACCATTTTCCAAAAAGCCACTTAACTGAGTGGCATTCCAGATTCTTCTGCCAAAGCTCAGCTGTTCAGCCTCATTTCTCTAACCTCTCAGGTCAGTAGGCACTCCAATAGGAGCAGCTAGATGCTGCAAAAGCTTCAGCTGCATCTGTCTCAGTCCTGAGCAGATATTCTTGTCTAAGACCACAGCCTCTACCCGATGACATCGGGGCAAAGCTTAGATTTTTGGGACAAAAGTGGCAGTTAAAGATTTTACAATAAAAGGGGAAGGACTTAAGACCTTAAGCACTTTTTTGTTGCTATCCCCAAATTTCACGGGAACTACCCTTGAAAAACTGCAAGAAACATTCTGCTTCAGTTCCTCTTTCCAAGGCCAGGAAAACTTCCAGGAAGCAAATGACTCCTTCCAGGCCTGTCCAGACTCCAGAACAGAAACCTCAATTTCAAGACAGGGCAGGTAGTCTAGGACTACCTGCCACTCTTCAAACCCCCCCCCCCCACCCACCGAACTTCAGCCCCCTGTTCCTAAAGTGCTCTCTTGTGTGTAACAAAATTGCCACAGACAGGTGGGTCTCCATAATGAAGGATTATTTCATGACCTGGATTACTATCCTGTCTTGGAGGGGCTTTCTACAGCCCCCAGAAACTGCTCTTTCAACCAGTTCTCAAAAACCTCATTGCCCAGGGTATTATTGAACCTGTCCTCCCAGACAGAAAAGGGAGAGGGATTCTTTCCTAGACTTTGTCCCAAGGAAAGAAGGGAACTGTAGACCAATCCTAGATTTCTTCCACCTCTGTCTTTCTGCAAGTGCCCACTCCTTGGATGCTCATTCTGCAAACCCTTTTCCCTTGGATCTTGCCTCGGGTTCATGACCATCCTGGACAGTAGTCTACCTTCATCCCCCTTAAGGCCCAATTTCAGGATATGCCTACATTTCTCTGACCTCCATAATCAAATATCAGTCTTGCCCTTTGATCTTTCAACAACACCAAGGTCTTAAAGTGCTAGTCACCAGTGGTGGCTTTCTGCTGGACCCAAGGGATTCAAAAATTTCCCTTAGACGACCTACTTACTCAGATGGACTGCAAAGAATCCCTCGTATCTACAGACATCTAGTGCCTACAACAGTCCAACCTGACCCCCTCTGAGGACATTGTCTTCCTGGGTTGCAGGATAAGGATGGATATCATGAAGGCCTTCCATCTCCAATGGGTGGAAAACTTGAGGCAGTACCTGCTCACTGTCCTTCAGCCTACAGACTTGACTGCTTTTGCAGTACCTCAAGCTCTTGGGATCACATGGCATCAACCATTCTCTTGTTGCCCTCTTAAGTCTCCACATGAGATGAAATTGTGCCCAAGGGTCCATATGGACTCTGGCCTCATCCTCTGCAGTACAAAATCTCCTTACCTTGCCTCAAAGATTCAGTGGTGGCTGAAGCAAGTGAACTGCAACCCAGGTCTACCCCTACAGGACCCCCGTCACTGCAAGAAATGTACATGGATGCTTCAGTTCTGGGGTGGGGAGCAACCATGGGCTCCCGAAGTCCAGGATGCTTGGTCAGATTCCGCCAAACAGGAGAATATCCATATTTGACATGAGCAATACTTTTGACCCTAAAGGCCTTCCAGCCCACAGTGAAACAAGGCCCATTGAAATTGTTCAGATAAGACCACAGATGTTCATAGTGTTACCCTGCTGCAGTCATCACACTTGGGTTATCCTGTCATCAGGCAGTCTGACAGTCTGTCGGAATTCCAAAGTCTTGGTCCGGCGTCTGTTGCTGTTACTTCTTCCCTGAAGTCAGTGCGCCAGGGTTATATATAATGCATCCGACGCCATTTTCTTCAGTCTTTCTTGCCGCACGGTGCCCGAAGCAGAAACAGTTCTCAAGTGCCGGTCTGCCGACTCCTGAGATTTTCGAAGTCTAATTTCAGATCTGAATTCTTCAAAGCCAAGTACCCCATTGGGGAAACTTTTCTTGCCTCAGACCCATGTCAGAAAAAGTTAACAATTGTGTTTCTTGTGGGAAGCAAATACCTCATAAGGATTTTCACTCTTACTGCATACCTTGCCTAGGCCCAGACCCCGACGTCACTGGCTGTCATTTTTGTGCTAGGTTTAATAAGCGTACTATAAAAAGACGCTTTGATTTCGCATGACACAACTTTGTTAGAAATTTAACTACACTATGCCGTCGGAGCAACCGACTACCAGCGTGCACAAAAAAATGCAAGGATAAGGACAGGCAGTCTAGGCCCAAGCCAGACTCCGAGGCCTCAGCTGGACCGGTCTTCAGTGAGGCTCTGCAACCCCTGACCACCGCAGATTTGGAACCAGAGACCACTTCGGAGCCTTTGGTGGAGAGCGCTAGGCCGCAGCCATTTTGTTCAGCCCCTACCGACGACTCTGCAGATGTCTATGCTGCAGAAACACCTTCGGTTTCTGAAGGCATCTTCAGGTCGACGCTCACCATAAAAACGTATCCTAAGCTTAAGACGCCTATTAAACCTAAAAAGACTGCACTTCAGTTTCCAGTTCTAAGGCCCCATACCCAAGAAACTGATGCTTAAAATGGCTGAAGATTTGATCTCTTTAATCGGGGGTTCCCGACCCCCACACAACAAAAGGCCTAGACAAGAGGAAGATTGTCTCCTCTGATCAAGTGTCTATTTCCTCAGGCTTCTCAGAGGACCAAGATGTCTCCTTCTCCCCTTATGAATATTCTTATGCTGAGGATTCTATTCCCTCAGCTTCTCCTCCTGAAGACTACTCCTTTAGGGAAACTTTACACACTGAGGGAACATTTTCACTGGGAAGGTCAGGACTACTCTGACTCAAAGAAAAGGCTCAGTTTTTTACTCCCCCAGCACAGACCACTTGCTATCCCCCCAGTTTGACATTGTGGATGATGTTTACTTATTACTTAGAATCTAGTTTGAACCCAGATTCTCTGCCTCCTGCTCCAGCCAAACCAGACAAATACTATAGAGTGCCTGATTCTCGCAAATTCCTTTATAAAAAGCCCTGTTGCTGATCCAGAGACTATCTACCAGGGTCCCAAAGGGGCTAAGGCTTCTATGGCAAAAAATCCTGTACCCTCTGAAAGGGACTCCAGAGTACTAGACAGGTGGGGGGAAAAAGGTTTACACCTCAGCCACTCTAGCTATGAGAGCACTAAATTGCCAATTTCACATGCTAAATTTCTTATGTCTCTGCTAAAACAAAAAATGAGCACACTCCCTCAACAGTCTGAATTGAAAGAAATGCAGGATCTGTTGCATGCAGCTGAACAGGTGGGCAAACATACTTTTCTACAGGTACAGCCCCCTCGCTTCAGCAGAAATTGGCCAATTAAAAATTGGTCCTTTCCAGCTACTGACAGACCACAGAGGGGTAAATACAGACATCCAAGAGGCATAGGACAACCACAAGCCTAATACAAACCTCGACAATGGGGCACTGCAACACAGAAGGGAGGAGAAGACAGGTCCCGAACTACCAGAAGGCAAACTCAATGACTTGCACCTCATCTGGCCAAGCAACACTCTCGGCAGCTCCCTTGGGAGGAAAACTCACACTTTTTTCAGACAACTGGCACATTGTCACAAAGGACAAATGGGTCCTAGACGTAATTTCACGAGCATACAGATTCCATTTCCGCACCTTGTCAATGAAAAGAGGAATGCCAAACCTGCCACAAAATCAATGGGCAGAGGCACAAAAACAAATTACAGCTCATGAATGAGAGCTATTCAGCTGGTACCTACACGAGAGCAAGGCCAAGGATTTTACTCAAGACTCTCTAGTCCCCAGAAAGTACAATGCCTGAAGACCAATTCTGGACCTTTCAATTCTAAACACCTTCTTACAAGTACCCAAATTCAAGATGCTAACACTACAGCAGCTTCTTCCCATGTTGGGCAAGAAAGCATGGCTAGTAACGTTGGACCTCAAGGAGGCATACCTGCATGTCCCTATCAGACAAAGTTGCAGAAGATACCCCCGTTTAATTGCAGGTTCAACCCATTACCAATTCTCTGCACTGCCCTTTGGCTTATCTACTGTGCCCAGGGTTTTCACAAAATGCTTGGCACCAGTAATTGCATACTGCAGACAGAGGAATTCAAATATACCCATACCTGGACAACTGCCTCATCCAAGCAGAAAGCAAGGACATCCTCTTACAACATCTGGCTTTTGTAAAACATCTAAGTTGCCTGGGGTACACAGTAAATGAAAAATCAAAACTAGTACCCTCACAAAATATGCATTCCGGGGTGCCAGCTTGAATACAATGGCCCAGAAGGCTCATCTGATGCCAGACAACTACAACTGACTCAATATTTCAAAACAATGGCAACAAAAACCCTACTCCCTGCAAGAAAAATTCTGCAGGCCTTGGGCTTCATGGAATCTTGCATACTACAAACACCATTTGCAAAGCTGCATATGAGGAAATTACAGTGGTACCTAAAAAGTGTATTGTCTCAACACAGTCGCAGCTTGGACTCAATGTTCTCTCATTCCTTGCCTACAACAGGAGTTTCTATGGTGGTCACGGGCATGTTACCTCAAGGGTCAGCTTTTCACCTTGCCCCCAGCCAGGCAAACTATGACAACAGATGCATCGGACTACGCCTGGGGGGCACACATGGCAGGACAGTGCGTTCAAGGCATATGGACTGCAGATCAAAGAAATTTGCACATCAATCAAAAAGCGATGCTAGCTGTACAGAATGCTCTGACAGCCTTCAAGAACCTATTACATCCAGGACAACTTACAATAAGGACGGACAACAACACAGTAATGTGGTACATAAACAAACAAGGAGGTACACACTCCTACCCACTATGCAGGCAAGCAATGACTTTGTGGAACACAGCACTGGCTTACCAAGTTCAGTTACAAGCTCAATTCCTGCCAGGAAAAAAGAACACATTGGCAGACTACTTCAGCAGGAACATCATGGATCCCCACGAGTGGAAACTGGATCCACAAGTATTTGCGATAACTCAAAAAATGGGGCCTTCCAGACATAGACCTGTTTGCCAGCCCCCAAAACTATCAGCTAACAAAATTTTGTACAAGGACACTTCACCATCAAGCTTGTAAAGTGGACACACTCTCTCATTCAGTTGGAAAAACCTGACTGTATATGCCTTCCCTCCATTGCCTCTCCTCACAAAGGTGCTTCTGAAAATCAGAAAGGAGAGACCTTGACTGATGCTCATAGCCCCAGACTGGCCACGCCAGCACTGGTACCCACTATTAAGGAATATGGCCCAGGGCCTACCTTGGTTTTTGCCACAAATTGCTCATTTGCTCACACAGCAAAATCATTTTCAACACAGCCAGCTCAAAACCTTGAATCTGGCTGCATGGCAAATCAACTAGGCATCCAGCCAGCTCCTCTTTCCCAAGCAGATGTTCATCGTGCATACAGCTGCAGTCATTACAGATGGGTTATCCTGCCATCAGGCGGTTCCTCTGTCGGCCGAATTCCAAAGTCTAGGTCCGGCGTCTGTTGTTGCTTCTTCCCTGATGTCAGTGTGGCAGGGGTATTAGAGGCAGCCAACCCCATTTTCTCCAGTCTTTCTTGCCGCATGGTGCCCGAAGCAGAAGCAGTTCGCAAGTGCCGGTTGGCCAGCTCCTGAGATTTACGAAAGTATTTCAGCCGAAGTCTTCTTGAAAGCTAAGTACCCCGTTGGGGAAACCTTTCTTGCGTCTGACCGATGTCAGAAAAAGTTAATTGCATTTCATGTGGGAAGCAAATGTCGCGTAAGGATTTCCACTCTCTGTATACCTTGCTTAGGCCCAGACCACGACTTCTCAGCCTGCTGTTTGTGCTAGATTCAACGAGCGCACTGTTAAGCGTCTGGCGGAGTTCACCCTTCACTTTTTTGGCAAAAAATTTAATTATGTTGTCTGATACTCTGACTCCAGTTTTGAGCAAAAAACGCAAAGATAAGGACCGACATATGAGGTCCGCACCATCTACAGAAACCACGCTAAGGCAGACTACCGGTTCCCAGCGAGTCGCCTACGCAGCTCCTGAGTACCGATGACACTACATTACCGGTGTCTTCAGTACCAGAGGTTGCAGGCTCCTCTGCCCCCATTCCTACTACAGATACAGACGCCACTCCTGGCAGGGAAACTCAGAATTTAGACAGGCCTGCCATTTCTCAAGGGGTCTTCAGGCCTTCATACTTCTCTATTAAAGCCTTCACTAAATCTAAAGCAGCCATGAAAACCAAAAAACAGGTTCCTCAGACCCCCTCTCAAGGCACCTATCTTAGACCTATCCATCCTGAACACATATCTACAGGTGCCAAAATTCAAGATGCTCACATTACAGCGGCTTCTTCCCATGCTGGGCAAGGAGTCTTGGCTGGTAACATTGGAATTCAAGGAGGCGTACCTGCATGTCCCTATCAGACAAGATTGCAGAAGATACCTCAGATTTCTTGCAGGTTCAACCCATTACCAAATGTCCTTCAAGGATGCATCTGCAGTCCTTACAAATGGGTTTCCTGTTGTCAGGCAGCCCCTCGGTCGGCCAGATTCCAAAGTCTGGGTCTGGCCTTGGCTGGTGTCACATTTCACCCGACGTCATAGCGGCAGTTATTCGGGTATAAAGGCATCAGCCGACGCCATTTTCCTCAGTCTTTCTTGCCTCGTGGCGCCCGAAGCAGAAGCTGTTCGCAAGTGCCAGTCAGTCAGATCCAGAGATTTCTACTACCTAATACTTCTACTACCACTGAAGACTTCTAAAAAGCTAAGTACCCCGTTGGGGACTCTTTCTTGCCTCAGCCGATGTCAGAAAAAGTGAATAACTGTTTAAATTGTGGGAAACAAATACCTCAAAGATTTCCACTCTTACTGCTTACCTTGCTTAGGCCCAGACCACGACGTAGCAGCTTGTCTAGCCTGTGCTTCTTTCAACCGATGAACGCTTACACGTCTGTCTGAATTTGCTGAAGAGTTTTTCGGCTCCGCTTTTGCTTACATTATGCCGTGTGATACTCCGACTACGCAAATTTCCAAAAAAACGCAAGGAAAAGGACCGACACTCGTGGTCCGCGGTTTCGGCCGAAACCGCGGTTAAGCCAACCGCGAGTGTCTCTGTTTCGGCTGAAAACTTGCCACTTACCGAGGCCTCATCCAGCTTGGCTGAATCTGCTACTGAAATCCCACCTGCTCCTGCAGGTTCACAGGATTTATCAGATACTATCCCTTTGGATATTTCTACCCCTGCACGTGGAGCTACTAGTCCTCCTGCATCCATGTCGATCAAGGCCTTTGCCAGGGCTAAAGCAGCAAAAACTACCAAGACTGTGCCTGCTAAGACCCCCTCTCACAGGCCCAGTTCTAGTTCACAAATGCTTAGTCTAGCAGAGGATCTCATTTCTTTGATCCGGGGATCCCAACCACATCCAGATAGGGCCTCTCACCCACCTCCAGAGAAGAGGACTAGAGTAGAGCCCCCTGAGCCAGTTTCTTCAGATGGCTCCTCTGACGAATCGGATAATTCAGACCCTCCAGAGGCCCCCTTTTCTCCTTGAGGACTCTGATGCAGAAGAGTCCATTCCTTCTGCGCCTCCGCCTGAGGAATTTTCTTTTGGGGAAACCTTGCATGCTATGAGGGAACAATTTCAATGGCAGGGCCAGGATTTTTCAGACTCTAGGAAAAGGCTTAGAACCTTTTTGCATTTGCCACAGCATAGGCCTTTAGCCATTCCTCCTGATTCTCTTCCTCCGGCCCCTGCTAAGCCCGATAGGTACTACAGGGTTCCGGACACACATTATCATTTGTATAAGGCACCTTTTGCGGATCCCGAAACCATCTCCCAGGGACCCAAGGCTGTAGCAGCTACCTCTACCAAAAACCCCCTCCCCTCTGAAAGGGAATCTAGGGCCTTAGAGAGATGGGGTAAAAAAGTTTACACTTCTGCTACTCTTTCAGCTAGGGCCTTGAACTGTCAATTCCACATGATCCAGTATCAAGAATTTATTTTAGAACAGTTAACTAAAAAGCTGTCTTCTGATGAACCATTAGACAAAAAATCTGTTCAGGAAATGGTACATAACATTCAGCAGGTCAGTAACCATTCCTTAAAATGCGGCTATGATGCACTGGAGGCTTCCTTTAGATCAGCCATGACTGGCACAGTGATCAGAAGACATGCATGGTTAAAAGAGCAGGCCTTACCAGATCATGTTAAATCAAAGCTACTAGATGCTCCCATGGACAAGATCAATTTGTTTGGCTCTCCTGCACAACAGGTGCTGAAGAAGATGGAAGAGAAGGCAAAATCTGTCCAGACAGTCAAAGATTTCTTACAGGTCCCACCTCCAGTACTTACTGTTGTGGGTGATGCTTTTAATGATGCTTGTACTGCTCTTAGCAGGAATTGGCCCTCCAAGAATTGGTCCTTTCCAGACACCACCAGAGCTCAGAGGCAGGGGTCAATCCAGAGGTGCCTACAGGGGACGGCAGTGGCAGGCTAACAACCAGCGAGGTACAGCCACCACCACGACTACAGGACAATCACAGTGACTTGGCTCTAGCACCGCCTGCCAGGGAACAACTAGAAGCACCCTTAGGCAGAAAGCTAGCCTTATTTTCAGTAAACTGGCATTACATCACAAGAGACAAGTGGATTTTGCAGACAATAGACCAAGGTTACAGGTTTCGCTTCCATACTCTACCAAGGAAGAGAGGAATGCCAAACCTACCTCCAAATCAAAAGGCAGAAGCTCTAAGGCAAATAACTCTCTTACTAAGGATGAGAGCTGTAGAAAAGGTACCATCTATGGAGCAAGGACAAGGATTTTACTACAGGCTCTTCCTGGTACCAAGAAAAGAAAACCAATGGAGACCTATTCTCGACCTGTCCGCTTTAAACACATACCTCATTGTCCCAAAATTCAAAATGCTGACCCTACAGCAGCTTCTTCCCATGTTGGGCAAGGAGTCTTGGCTGGTAGCTGTAGATCTCAAGGAGGCATACCTGCACGTCCCCATACTACAAAATTGCAGAAGATACCTCAGATTTCTTGCGGGATCAGAGCATTATCAATTCTCAGCATTGCCCTTTGGCTTATCTACTGTGCCTAGAGTGTTCATGAAATGCCTGGCATCAGTAATTGCTCATTGCAGGCTTCAGGGGATTCAAATCTACCCTTACCTGGATGACTGCCTGTTACAAGCGGACAACAAAAACAAGCTAGCAGAAGACTTAAAGGGTCATTTATCTACTGCAAGCCCTGGGATACACAGTCAATATAAAAAAGTCAAGGCTGATACCATCCCAAAGGATAACCTTTTTGGGTGCAGAGCTGGACACATCAAAACAAATAGCATTCCTAACAGTAGAAAAACAGGAGAAACTCCCTCTCTACTTCTTGGCATTAACAAAACAGAACCAGCTAACAGCAAGAAAAGTCCTGCAAGCCTTGGGTTTCATGGCATCCTGCATAATTTTGGTTCCACATGCCAGACTGCATATGAGAAAGTTAGTGGTACCCAAGGAATTTATGGTCTCAGCACAAGCACAGCCTAGAAACCCAAATTCCAATAATCCCATGCCTAAAGCAAGAATTCAAATGGTGGGCTCAGGCCTGTCAATCAAAGGACTGCCCTTCCACAGCACTCAACCAAGCCAGACCATCACAACGGACGCCTCAGACCTCGGTTGGGGGGCGCACATGCTGGACAAGTGCATACAAGGCTTATGGACTCAAGACCAGCTGCGCCTACACATAAATCAAAAGGAAATGCTGGCAGTAAAACTGGCAATTCAGACTTTCAGACCATTTCTTCGACAAGGTCAACTGTTGATAAGGACAGACAACACCACAGTTATGTGGTACATCAACAAACAGGGAGGCACACATTCATACCCTCTATGCCGGATTGCAATGGACCTCTGGAATGTGGCCCTGAGCCTCAACATTCAGTTGCAAGCAATTTTTGTGCCAGGAAAAGAAAACATACTAGCAGACATACTAAGCAGAACTACCACGGATGCCCACGAATGGATGCTGCATCCGGACATATTCAAAACCATTACAAGGCAATGGGGACTACCAGAAATAGACTTATTTGCATCCCCACGCAACCACCAACTGAAGAAATTCTGCACAAGGACGTACCACCCACTTGCTTGGAAAGTGGACTCCCTATCTTTCAGTTGGAAAAACCTGACAGCATATGCATTTCCACCACTTCCTTTGATGCACAAGGTGCTATTGAAGATCAAAGAGGACTGTCCAAGGATCATCCTGATAGCTCCAGACTGGCCAAGGCAACATTGGTACCCATTACTGAGGAGCATGTCTCTGGAACAAATATGGCCTGTACCACTGGTTCCCTTACTGTTAACACAGAACAACTACAACACCCTGCATCCAAACCTGAAAACACTGCAGCTGACTGCCTGGAACATTGCATAAGACCAAATAACCCAAGTTTATCCCAAAGGGTTAAAGACATTATCTTGGAGGCTCACAGACCCTCAAGAAAAAATTATTCAGCAAAATGGAAAAGATATCACATTTGGAATACTGCAAAAGGAGAAAATGCGTCACTGGTAAACATAGCCAACATCCTGGAATACTTGGCAGAGCTCTACCACAACGGCCTGTCCTATTCTTCCATTAAGATTCATGCATCAGCTATTTCAGCAGAATACAACTTGGATCCTCCAGTCTTCTCACATCCTCTGCTCAGGCAGTTTCTGAGAGGAATTAAAAATGTAAAACCACCTAGAAAGCCACCATTGCCAGCATGGGACTTGAACTTTGTGCTAGAAAAGTTAACACTCCCTGCTTTTGAACCAGAAGCAACAGCAGAATTACAATACTTATGGAAAACTGCTTTCCTGCTTGCAATCACTTCAGCAAGAAGGGTATCTGAGCTACAGGCATTAATGGCAGTACAGCCCTTCCTGATCTTCCATCAAGATAGTGTCCATGAGAACAAATCCTACTTTCATGCCAAAGGTGGTCTCCAGGGTATCTTTAAACCAAGCTATCCGCCTACCTACATTCTTCCCCAACCCACAGAACAGGGGAGAAAGACTGTTGCATACCTTGGATGTACATAGACAATTACGTTACTACCTGGACAAGACCAAGGGCAATAGAAAAAACTGACCAGCTACTGGTTGCATATGCAACAGGAATGGAAGGAAAAGCAATTTCAAAACAGACAATCTCTAAGTGGATAGGAAATTGCATTAGATTTTGTTACTCCTACCATGGGAAGAAGACTCCAGAAAACATCAGTCCTCACTCTACAAGGGCTACAGCCACTACCACAGCTTTTCTAAGAGGAGTGGCTACCAGACATTTTAGAGGCTGCTACTTGGAGCTCCGTGCGTACATTTGCCAAGCATTATAATTTACCTTTATACTCCAGATCCCTAGCAGGTTTTGCCACTGCTGTTTTGCAAGGGATCTTAACTACATAATCTTTCTCCTCCTCCCCCAGTTTGGCTATGGTATTCTACCCATTTGTAAGGACTGCAGATGCATCCTTGAAGGACATAGTACAGTTTTGTACCTACCATAAATGTAGATGTCAGATAGGCATGCATCTGCAGTCAGGATTACCCACCCTCCTTCCCCTCTGTGGTACTCCTAGGGTATTTGCCCATCTATTAGCTAGCTGGGGGAATCTATTATGGTGTATTTGTTTGTATAAATGTACATACATGCTTATTTTTTGTTTGCTCTCTACTATTTGGAACCATTTGCATTTATCCACATTTAGCCTTCCTAGAGGGCACCTGGCATCTGGGGCAAGAAACAGAGGAAAATGGCATTGGCTGATGCCTTTATACCCGAATAACCGCTGCTATGATGTCGGGTTAAGTGCGACACCAGCCGAGGCCAGACCCAGACTTTGGAATCCGGCCGACCGAGGGGCTGCCTGACGACAGGACAACCCATTTGTAAGGACTGCAGATGCATGCCTATCGGACATCTACATTTATGGTAGGTACAAAACTGTACTTTCTCTGCATTGCCCTTTGGCTTATCTACTGCACCCAGAGTGTTTACGAAATGTCTGTCATCAGTAATCGCCTTTTGCAGACTACAAGGGATACAAATCTACCCATATCTGGACGACTGCCTGATCCAAGCTGACAGCAAGGACGTACTACTGCAGCACCTGGCATTTGTAATAAAACTGTTGAACTTCCTGGGATGCACAGTCAACAAAAAAATCAAATCTAATACCCTCTCAGCAAATAATTTTCCTGGGTGCCAGCTTAAATACAACCACCCAGATGGCCTACCTCACACCAGACAAGGGCAACTGTCTCAATACTTCAGAAAAATGGCAACTTTCACCGGGCTAACTGCAAGGAAAGTCCTGCAGGCTCTTTGATTCATGGCATCTTGCATCCTACTAATCCCATGTGCAAAGCTGCATATGAGGAAACTTCAATGGCATTCAGGGAAAATGGACCCGAAAAGAGAAGCACCTTCACATCAACCAAAAGGAAATGCTAGCCGTGCAAAATGCTATTATGACCTTCAAAGACCCAATTCATCCAGGCCAGCTATTGATAAGGACAGACAACACCACAGTGATGTGGTACATAAACAAACAGGGGGGAACTCATTCATACACTCTGTGCAGGCAAGCCATGACCCTATGGAACACAGCACTGGAATTGCAAATTCAACTACAGGCACAATTTCTGCCAGGGAAGGAAAACACACTGGCAGACAACCTAAGCAGAAATATGAAAGATCCTCACGAATGGAAGTAGCATCCTCAAGTTTTCACAAAGATAACTCAGGCATGGGGACAGCCAGACAGATCTCTTTGCTACCCACAGAAATTGCCAGTTGAAAAAATTTTGTTCAAGGACCTATCATCCACAGGCCTGGAATGTGGACGCACTTTACTTCAATTGGGCAACATTGACCGTCTATGCCTTCCCGCCTCTTCCGCTGCTGCCCAAAGTTCTATTAAAAGCCAGAGCAGAGAGGCCAAAAATTATTCTCATTGCTCCAGACTGGCCAAGACAACACTGGTATACGCTCCTGAAGAGCCTGACACATTCCCCACCATGGACCCTACCTCTAGTCCCTCTTCTGTTGTCCCAGCACAACTACAAGACCCTTCATAGCCATTTCAAAACCCTAAATCTAGCTTCATGGAGAATTCCTTGATTCCCCAACAGATTCTCCTCTCCAAGGAGGTGCAGGATGTCGTCTTGGAGGCCAGAAGACCTACTAGAAAAGCCTACTCCACCAAATGGAAACAATTTTGTGCCTGGAATCAAGAAAAGGGACAGAATCTTTGGGTAATAAATATACCTCAAATTTTACAGTACCTAGCTGAGATGTTAAACAATGGACTTTCCTTCTCCAAGATCCATGCTTCAGCCATTTCTGCACAATACAACACAGGTCCTCCTTTATTCTCTCATCCTCTCAAGACAGTTCCTCAGAGGGGCAAAGAATATAAAACCCCCAAGGAAACCACCAGTCCCTGCTTGGGACCTCAACTTCGTATTGGAAAAGCTGACCCTTCCTCCCTTCGAGCCAGCTTCAACAGACCTACAATACTTGTCATGGGAAACTGCCTTTCTTCTGGCTATCACCTCAGCACGCAGGGTTTCAGGGCTACAGGCCCTCATGGGTGTGCAACCATTCATCATTTTCCATCAGGACAGAGTTTCCTTACGAACCAACCCTACCTTTATGCCAAAGGTAGTATCCAGTGTAGCTTTGAATCAGACTATCCACTTACCTAGCTTTTTATCCTAATCCACAAAACAAAGGGGAAAGACTACTGCATTCCTTGGATGTTCAGACAACTTCATTACTATTTGCACACGACAAAGCCATTCAGGAAATCTGAGCAACTCTGTGTCCTATGCTGCAGGTGCTCAAGGAAAGGCCATTTCCAAACAGACGATTTCAAAATGGATAGCCCATTGCATACACTTGTTACTCATTTCATGGAAAAACTGTGCCTGCATGCATCAGATCCCACTCCACTAGAGCCACAGCTACCTCTGCAGCCTTCCTCGGGGGGGGGGGGGGGTCCCTACTAAGGACATTTTGGAAGCGGCCACCTGGAGTTCAGTGCGCACTTTCTCCAAGTACCATCACCTCCCACTATACTCTAAATCTAGAGCGGGCTTTGCCACAGCAGTCATGCAGGGCATACTAGCCCCTCCTAGTTCCACTTAGTGCCGACCACCCTTACTTAGCTTTGGGATTCTACCCATCTGTAATGACTGCAGCTGTATGCACGATGAACATAGTACAGTTTTGTACCTACCATAAATGTAGATATGAGTGCTCAGAGCTGCAGTCCAGGTTTCCCTCCCTCCATCCCCTCTTAGGACAGGCTTTGACAAACGCCTTTTCATATAACCTCTTTGGGGTATTCTTTTATGGTATTTGCTTGCAACTACTGTTTTTTGATTTAGCAACATTGCATTTTTGCATAACATTGTTTGCCTTCCTTCTGGGTGCACCTGACATCTGGGGCAAGAAAAACTGAAAATGGCATCGGCTGCCTCTTTTATACCCCTGCCGCACTGACTTCAGGGAAGAAGCGACTACAACCGACGCTGGACCTAGACTTTGGAATTCGGCCGACCGAGGACCCGCCTGATGGCAGGATAGCCCATCTGTAATGACTGCAGCTGTATGAGCACTCCAACATCTACATTTATGGTAGGTACAAAACTGTACTTTATGGATGTTCTTGAAGCTAGGAGGCCCTGCACCAGGAAGGCCTACTCTGACAAATGGGAAAGATTTTGCGCCTGGAACCAAGCTGAAGGCCAAAACCCACTTCAGCCTCGCATGCCTCAGATTCTACAGCATTTAACTGAGATGTTCCACAAAGGACTTTCTTTTTCTTCCATTAAAATCCATGCATCAGCTATTTCAGCCCACTACAAATGGATCCACCCTTATTTTCACATCCACTTATAAGGCGGTTCCTCAGAGGGGCAAAAAACATTAGACCCCCCAGGAGAGCACCTACACCAACATGGGACCTCAATTTTGTTCTGGATTAACTTACGCTACCTCCCTTTTGAACCAGCTTTCTCTGCAGATCTACAGTTTCTGTCATGGAAGACTGCCCTGCTGCTAGCAATAACTTCAGCTAGAAGAGTCTCAGAGCTGCAGGCACTAATGGCAGTGGAACCTTTTCTCATTTTCCATCAAGACAAAGTTTCTCTATGAACTAATCCTTCCTTCATGCCTAAGGTGGTTTCCAGTGGCTTTAAATCAAACCATCCATTTCCCAGCTTCTTCCCGAATCCACAGAACAAAGGAGAGACTCCTGCATTCCTTGGACATTCACAGGCAACTTGGTTACTACTTGGATAAAACTAAGGTTTTCAGAAAATCTGACCAGCTCTTTGTATCCTATGCTACAGCTTCACAAGGGAAGGCTATATCAAAACAAACCATTTCCAAATGGATAGGACATTGCATTAGTTTTTGTTATACCCATAAGCCACAAAACTATGGGCTAGGCTTGTAAATGCCCTCGGGCAGATAGCCTAGTATGAACCTATGAACCTATGGAAAACCAGTTCCTGCTACCATTAGGCCCCACTCTACAAGGGCAACAACTACATCTACAGCCTTCCTCGGGGGTTCCAACCAAGAATATTTTGGAAGCTGCAACTTGGAGTTTAGTACACACCTTTACCAAACACTACTACTTACCACTTTACTCTAAGACTAGAGCTGGCTTCGCCACTGCAGTTCTGCAGGGCCTTCTAGCCTCCTCTAACCCTCTATGAATCCTCCACCCATCCTTAGCTTTGGGATTCTACCCAAGTGTGATGACTGCAGCAGGGTAACACTATGAACATAGTACAGTTGTGTACCTACCATAAATGTAGATGTTAGTGTATTCACTGTTGCAGTCCAGGTTACCCTCCCACCATCCCCCTTTCCTTTGCTGGGTCTTATCTGTACTTCTCTATTCTATACAACCTATGTGGTGTATTTGCTTGTAGATGAAGAAAATAATTACCTTAGTGCATGCATGTTTATTGGCATAATTTTTAGCCTACCCTTTTGGGGGCACCTGACATCTGGGGCAAGAAAAACTGAAGAAAATGGCATCGGCTGCATCTTTTATACTCCTGGCACACTGACGTCAGGGAAGAGGCAACAGCAGCATACGCTGGACCAAGACTTTGGAGTTCAGGCTGACTGCCTGCCAGCAGGATAACCCGAGCATAATGACTGCAACAGTGAATAACACTCTAACATCTACATTTATGGTAGGTACACAACTGTACTTTCTGCTGGGTCAGCATAGCAGGAGCATTCGTTACGAATGGAGAGAATACTATATAATTTCATCAGCGGCACCAATTTGTTTACACTTATATGTATTAATAGCATTGATATTTTGTATTAACACTGGTTTTGTACGAACTGACCGTTCACCCAGGTCTGCTAGATTGTCTTACTGTAACACATCAGTAGCTTTAGTGGTGTTAATTGTACTGTACCAGACTTTTCAGTTATGGACATTGAAACTGCTTTATCAGCATAGGCAGTATGATTAGATACTAACTTGATGTTGTATGGTTTAATGTCGCTCCTTGTTTAGTTTTGTAACCTGTTTAATGCATCTCCTCTAAACATTCCTGTGTCTATTTTTAGTACTACTATTATGCAAGGATTTGATGGGGGTTCACACCTGTGGTTAGTTGGGCAAGCAGCAGCTCACACTGGTTATGTTTTTGGACCAGCGTAGCATTGTATTAGTGCTTTAAAAACATTGAAACAACTCCTCCATATGTTTTATTCAGAGCTGAGGGGGATCAAAATGTATGAAAGGCATTGTAGACGTTAATAGCCAGAGTGATTACTATGGTTCTGAACTGTTTCTGTGACTGCATATGTGTGTGAATCTTCTAGGGTAAAGAGTGCTTCCAGGTAATACATTTTTTTTATATTTAAACTACTAGCATTGAGAAGCAGCACCTTTAGGTATTTCTGAGTGATTTTTATTATGTTGGCGGGCTTAACTTGGCATATCCTAAAAAAGGCACTATGGTGACAAAGTTTTTGTCAATATTCAGAAGCCAAGGGGTGATAAGTGCAAACCATCTCTTGAAAAGCATAGTGGCTTGTCTTATGTCTACCCAAGCTGTCAGATTGAATCCCTTTGTGACACCAGAAACTAAGCCATTTGTTGAAGTAGGTCATTTTTGCTGGTCCTGTTGTATAATCATGGCTAAAGGTAGGATGCGACTCGAGGCTAGATTCATACCCACCTGGGACACTTGAGAGCTCCATGTCCCTCTTCATATAGTCCAGTGAGGTATTATGGACTATGACTGTTTTAAAGCCACAAGTGTGTGTGAATGCAAGCAAGGGGCAAGTGTGTGTGTGTGAATGCAAGCAAGGGGCAAGTGTGTGTGTGTGAATGCAAGCAAGGGGCAAGTGTGTGTGTGTGAATGCAAGCAAGGGGCAAGTGTGTGTGTGTGAATGCAAGCAAGGGGCAAGTGTGTGTGTGTGAATGCAAGCAGGGGCAAGTGTGTGTGTGTGAATGCAAGCAAGGGGCAAGTGTGTGTGTGTGTGTGAATGCAAGCAAGGGGCAAGTGTGTGTGTGTGTGAATGCAAGCAAGGGGCAAGTGTGTGTGTGTGTGAATGCAAGCAAGGGGCAAGTGTGTGTGTGTGTGTGTGAATGCAAGCAGGGCAAGTGCGTGATTGTGTGCATGCAAGCAGGGGGCAAGTGTGTGTGTGTGTGTGAATGCAAGCAGGGGCAAGGGGCGAGTGTGTGTGTGTGGATGCAAGCAAGGGGCAAGTGTGTGTGTGTGTGGATGCAAGCAAGGGGCGAGTGTGTGTGTGTGGATGCAAGCAAGGGGAGAGTGTGTGTGGATGCAAGCAAGGGGCAAGTGTGTGTGTGTGTGTGTGTGCAAGCAAGGGGAGAGTGTGTGTGTGTGTGTGGATGCAAGGGTCAAGTGTGTGTGTGTGTGTGTGTGCAAGCGAGGGGCAAGTGTGTGTGTGTGTGTGTGTGTGTGCAAGCGAGGGGCAAGTGTGTGTGTGTGTGTGTGTGTGTGTGCAAGCGAGGAGTGTGTGTGTGTGTGCAAGCGAGTGTGTGTGTGTGTGTGTGTGTGTGTGTGTGTGTGTGCAAGCGAGTGTGTGTGTGTGTGTGAGATGCGAAGGGCGAGTGTGTGTGTGCGTGTGTGTGTGCGCAAGTGTGTGTGTGCAAGTGTGTGTGTGCAAGTGTGTGTGTGTGAGCAAGTGTGTGTGAGCAAGTGTGTGTGTGTGTGTGTGTGTGTGTGTGCAAGTGTGTGTGTGTGTGTGTGTGTGCAAGTGTGTGTGTGTGTGTGTGTGTGTGTGTGCAAGTGTGTGTGTGTGTGTGTGTGTGTGAGATGCGAGGGCAAGTGTGTGTGTGTGTGAGATGCGAGGGCAAGTGTGTGTGTGAGATGCGAGGGCAAGTGTGTGTGTGTGTGTGTGTGTGTGCAAGCGAGGGGCAAGTGTGTGTGTGTGTGTGTGTGTGCAAGCGAGGGGCAAGTGTGTGTGTGTGTGTGTGTGTGTGTGTGTGTGTGTGTGTGCAAGCGAGGGGCAAGTGTGTGTGTGTGTGTGTGTGTGTGTGTGTGTGTGCAAGCGAGGGGCAAGTGTGTGTGTGTGTGAATACAAGCCAACTGGCTTACTGACAGAACCCACACTGTAAAAGTAGCCCAGTCCAAATCCAGCTTCTGATGAGTAGAGTACCTCGGGGGTCAGTCCTGGAACTGCTCTTGTTTGGCATCTACTTCTCTGTAGTACAGGCCAACACTAAGGGATTCTGGCTAACAAAGTTCACAGATGACTGCAAACTGGGAGCCATTATTGACTCCCCAAATGTTGTGGTTACTCTAGAAATGGGCCTTACAGAAACAGATGCTTGGTGCCAGAGCCATGGGCTCAAGCTCAGTGCCAAGAAATGTATAGTTCCCCCCTTTGGGGAAAAAACATGTACCCATTCTGGAACATGCTACACTTAAAGAAATCCCAATCCCTCAGAGCTACACGCTCCAGGGATCTAAACCTTGTCATCACAATAAAATGCTGGAGAGAGAGGCTCTTGACTCAGACTGCCCAGACTCTGGAATAGACTGCCCATACATGTCAAGCAGACTGCCTCTTCATTCCTCTTCAAACGGAACATTGACGATTGGATGGGAGAGAAATTAACCCCAGGGATCACGTCACTCACCCTGCTAGACAGGGGTCCAGGGTAGAATATAGTGTGGAAGTAATAGCCAGGGAATTGTTATGGCTAGGCTTGTAGAAGCCCTAGTGCCGATAGCCTAGTACCAACCTACGAACCTATAGTTAACAGACTGCCATCAGAGGAAAGAAGCCCTTGGGTCATTTTATTTATTTTATTTTACATTTGTTGACCGGGATAGTCCGACTGGATACATGTCCATTTTCAGCGGAGTCCCGGGGAGAAAAGCTCCAACAGGGTTAAACAGTGATATATTGTTACAAAAGACAAAGACATATTACATTGTATTAAGAGAGAGAAGGTACAATTGATTACATTTCATTACATTCTGGTTAATTCACACTTAGTTGAATAATACAAAAATTGCCTACTTGTAAGAATTGCTCATGGGAAAGTTAGTCAGGGTTTGTGCATGGGCAGAGCCAATGTGATTTATAGTGGATTTTTAGTTCTTTTTTGAATAGAGCTAGTGATGGTAAGGACGTTAGCTTATTTGGAAGAGAATTCCATACATTGCCAATAATATTGGAGTACAGTGAATCGCCGCCCAGATTATGGGACTTGCAAGTTTGTATTAAGAGTTTGTTAGATGAGCGAAGAGAACTTAGGTTGGAGTAAGGGGTTAGGATGTTCTTTAGTGCAGGGGTGTTATCTGGATGTTTCAGGATTTTAAAGGCTTCTATAAGTTGGTATTCAAGTAGAAGATTAGGGAATTCTGGCCAGTCAAGTTTTTTCAGGTTAATGCAGTGGTGTGTTCTATAGGGTAGGGCAGTGATGAATCTAGCAATGTTGTTATAAGAAGTGGAGAGACGATTGAGGTCAGACTTGTTGAGGTTCATAAGGATTGGGGAGGCGTAAAGTAAGGTGGATAAGAGGTGCGAGCGGGCAGTAGCTAGTCTAGCGGCTGGAGTTAGGAAGGTTTTTAACCTATATAAAGACCCTAGTTTTTTGTTAACCATTTTAATAGTTTGGATAATGTGGGTGTCAAATCGTAGTTTATTGTCGATTACTCCTAATAGTTTGGCACTGGTAGTAGGAGAAATAATGGTACCATTGTTGGATTGAATGGTAAAGTGTGTGAAAGGTGTTGGGTTGGTTGGGTGGAAAAGAAGTTGGGTTTTTTTTGGGTTTAAGATGAGTTGATGGTCAGTTAGCTGACCATTTTAGCTTTAATTTTAATTTTAATTTTAATTTTAAATTTTAATTTTAGCTGTTGCCAAACAAACTTTGTGCCTGTGATAAGGGGCAAGTGTGTGTGCATCTGTGTGATAAGGGGCAAGTGTGTGCACATTTGTGTGATAAAGGGCACTCTGCCAGTATCTGCTGTATTTTACAAAGCCACTTTTATCTCTAAAGCTGTCCCAGCACAATCTGGTAGTTAGATGTAACTTTAAATACACTATACTGGTATATTCTTCATATACTGAATTTGATGGTCTGTTTTGTGATTTATGATTTAGTGTTGAACTGTCATTTAATTCCATTAGGTACTGGTGTGCCTTTGCTGGGTAATTTTTTTTTCCCTGTGGTTGTGGAACTGTGTAGATGTCCTTCAAGAATGCAACTGCAGTCCTGACATATGGGTTGTCCTGCCTCGGGCAGCCCTTCGGTCGGCCGGATTCCAAAGTCTGGGTCCAGCGTCGGCTGATGTCGCCTCTTCCCCGACGTCAGAGCGGCTGGGGTATAAAAGCATCAGCCGACGCCATCTTCTCCAGTCTTTCTTGCTGCATGGTGCCCGAAGCAGAAGCAGTTCGCAAGTGCCGGTCAGCCAGCTCCTGTGTTTTCAGATACCGAAGTCATCAAAAAGCTAAGTACCCTGTTGGGGAACCTTTTCTTCCCTCAGCCGATGTCAGATAAAACTGCAAAAGTGAATAATTGCTTGTCTTGTGGTAAACAAATACCTCATAAAGACTTCCATTCTTACTGCCTTCCCTGCCTCGGCCCAGACCACGACGTCTCGGCCTGTGCTGCCTGCGCTTGCTTCAATAAGTGCACACTTAGGCGCCTGGCAAAATTTGCTGAAGACTTTTTTGGGGAAAATTACTCCTATATCATGCCGTCGGAACTTCCGACTGCACTTATTTCCAAAAAAAACAGAAGGACCGGGACTGACATTCTCGGCCCGCGACTTCCATCGACACCACGCTAAAGCCTACTGCGAGTGCATCTGTCTCATCTGAGGCGGTAATTCAACCGCTCCAGGCCAACTACACCGCTTTACCGCACACTTCGGTCCCGGAGGCTACCCCGGTGCCGGTTGTTGATTTTCCTCCTGAAACCGAAGCCCAAGATTTGCCTGACACCATACCAGTGGACAAAGTTACTCCAGCACGTGGGGCAGCTAGAGGGGCTCTCAGGCTCATCCAGACAGATGTTCTCAGCCGCCTTCAGACAAAAGGCCTAGGGTTGAGCAGGCAGATATTTCCTCAGATGAAGCCTCTGGTGAGTCAGGCCATTCAGATTCCCAGGAAGAATCCTTCCTGGCCTATGAGGATTCTGATGCTGATGAATCCATTCCCTCTGCCTCTCCTCCTGAGGATATTTATCTTGGGGAAATTCTCCACTCCATGAGAGAGCATTTTCAGTGGCAAGGCCAGGATTTCTCAGACTCCAGGAAAAGGCTTCGGACTTTCCTTGTTACCCCAGCACAGGCCTTTAGCTATACCCCCAGTGTTAGATGTATTGGATGACGTGTACTCAGACTCCAGTACTTCTCCTGATTCTCTCCCTCCTGCTCCTGTCAAGCCAGACGGATATTACAGGGTTCCTGAAACTCATAAACATCTCTTTAAGGCCCACTCTGTTGATCTAGAAACTATTTCTCAGGGGCCCAAAGGAGTGGTCACTTCCACGGCCAAAAATCCTTTGCCCGCAGACAGGGAATCTAGGTCCCTGGAGAGGTGGGGTAAAACAGTTTATACCTCAACCACCCTTGCCATGAGGGCACTTGACTGTCTTTTTCATATGTTTTAGTATCAGGATTTCTTGGTGGATGATTTGCAGAAAGTTAGCCTCTCCTGAGCCTTTAGATAGAAAGGCCTTGCAGGATTTGGTTCATAATACTCAGCAGGTTAGCAATCATTTTCTTCAGTGTGGTTATGATGCATTGGAAGCTTCATGTAGGGCAGCTATGACAGGGGCAGTCATACGTAGACATGCTTGGTTGAAAGAACAGGCATTGCCAGATCATGTTAAAGTAAAGCTTCTAGATGCACCTCTGGAAAAACACAAGTTATTTGGTGATAATACACAGGGTGTGTTGAAATCAGTTGAGGAAAAGGCTAAATCAGTACAGTCAGATTTCCTCCAGGTTCAGCCACCAAGGTTCAGCAGGAATTGGCCTTCGAAGAATTGGTTCTTTCCAGACACAGACAAGTTCCAAAGGGGAAAAAACAGGCATGCTCGAGGTAGAGGGCAATACCGAGTCTCCTACAGGGGCCGCCAATGGCAACCAACTAATCAGAGAAGTGGCGCAGGGACTTCTACTGCTCTACAGGGACAATCACAATGACTTGACTTTGACACCACCGACCAAGGCTCAAAGAGAAGCACCTTTAGGGGGAAAATTATCTTTATTTTCAAAAAAATTGGCACGTTTTTACAAAGGACAAATGGATTTTGGACATAATAGACCAAGGCTACAGGTTCCACTTCCATACCTTAAGACAAGGCATGCCAAACCTGCCACAAATTCAAAGGGCAGAGGCACTCGTACAAGTTTCAAAGCTGCTACAAATCAAAGCAATAGAAAAGGTCCCTCAGGAACAAGGCCAGGGATTCTACTCGAGACTGTTCCTTGTTCCAAGAAAAGAAAAGCAATGGAGACCTATACTGGACTTGTCCGCTCTAAACACTTTTCTCATTGTGCCAAAATTCAAAATGCTGACGTTACAGCAACTTCTTCCCATGCTGGGCAAGGGGTCTTGGCTGGTTACTCTGGACCTCAAGGAGGCATACCTGCATGTCCCAATCAGACACAGCTGCAAAGGATACCTCAGATTTCTTGCAGGGCCAGAGCACTGTCAATTCTCAGCATTGCCTTTTGGCTTATTTACTGCGCCCAGAGTATTCACGAAATGCCTGGCATCAGTAATTGCACATTGCAGACTTCAGGGGATACAAATATACCCTTACCTGGACGACTGCCTTATACAAGCGGACAGCAAGCAAGCCTTGATAAGACACTTGGACTATGTCATTTACTTACTACAGGCTTTGGGATATACAGTTAACAATCAAAAATCAAGACTACTGCCATCCCAACAAATAATTTTTCTAGGAGCCAAACTGGACACACTCGCAAATGGCTTTCCTCACGGAAGAAAAAAAAGAACAATTACCAGATTACTTCAAAAGCCTAGCAAAGCACACCCAGATGACTGCAAGGAAAATACTGCAGGCCCTGGGTTTCATGGCATCTTGCATTCTTCTGATTCCACTGGCAAGACTACACGAGAAAATTACAATGGTACCTAAAAAGTTTGTCTCAACACAGCCACAACTTAGAAGCAATTATTTCACTCATTCCATGTCTACAAAAGGAATTTTTGTGGTGGGCATAAGCAAGCAAGTTAAACAAAGGCCTGTCTTTCAAAAACCCTCAAGCAAGCCAAACCATTACAACAGACTCCTCAGATCATGGATGGGGGGCGCACATGGAGGACAGATGCAATCAAGGGCAATGGACACCCCGGGAATTGCATCTGCACATCAATCAAAAAGAGATGTTGGCAGTGATTCATGCAATCGAGGCCTTTGGAAAATTTCTTCAGCAAGGTCATCTGCTAATAGACAACACCACTGTTATGTGGTACATAAACAGGGAGGCACCCATTCTTTCCCCCTCTGCAGACTAACAATGACTCTTTGGGAAAAGTCCCTGAAACTGAACATACAGTTGCAATCCCAGTTTGTTCCAGGCAAGGACAATGTTCTGGCGGACAGTCTAGGCAGAAACCTTATGGACCCGCACGAATGGATGTTGCATCCAAACATTTTTTCACAAATAACTCATGCTTGGGGAAGGCCGGACATAGATCTTTGCCTCACACCTCAATCATCATCTGAAGTTCTGCTCAAGGACACCATCCTCAAGCCTGGAGAATGGATGCTCTCTCCTTCAGCTGGAATTCTCAAACAATCTATGCATTCCCACCTCTACCATTGATGACCAAGGTGTTGCTGAAGATCAAAGCAGAACAACCGAAAGGCATTTTGATAGCTCCAGATTGGCCAAGACAGCACTGGTATCCATTACTAAGGAGCATAACTCATACCAAGCCGTGGCCCCTGCCTCAATGGCCTCTGCTTATAACTCAGCACAATTACAGGACTGTTCATCCCAACCTGCAAACATTGTAACTGACAGCTTGGAGGGTTCCATGACTTCTCCCCATATTTCTCTCCAAAAAAGTTCAAGAGATCTTACTGGAAGCACGCAGGCCTTCCACCACAAAAACTTATTCAGCCAAATGGAAGAGAGTCAACATCTGGATTGCTAACAAGGGTCAGGATGCATCAGTAATGAGCATCCCACAGATACTAGAATACTTGGCAGAAATGCTTCACAATGGCCTTTCATATTCTTCCATAAAAATACACGCTTCAGCAATTTCAGCAAAATACAACTGTGATCCACCTGTGTTTTCACATCCTTTGCTAAGACAGTTTCCAAGAGGGATAAAGAATATCAAACCTCCAAGAAAACCACCAGTGCCTGCATGGGACCTCAACTTCGTCTTGGAAAAATTAACTCTTCCTCCCTTTGAGCCAGCAGCATCTTCAGAATTGCAATTTCTCTCCTGGAAAACAGTTTTCCTGTTGGCAATTACTTCAGCAAGAAGCGTCTGAGATACAGGCCCTCTTGGCAGTACCTCCATTTCTCATTTTCCATCAGGGCAGAGTCTCTAAGAACCAATCCTTCATTCATGCCAAAAGTGATATCCAGGGTTTCTCTAAATCAAGCAATTCACCTGCCTACTTTCTTTCCCAATCCTCAGAATAAAGGAGAAAAGCTTTTGCACACTTTGGATATACACAGAATTGCGCTACTACTTGGACAGAACCAAGGCCAACAAAGTCTGACCAACTATTTGTAGCTTACGCTGCTGGAGTACAAGGTAAGGCAATTTCCAAACAAACAATTTCAAAATAGATTGGAAACTGCATCAGATTCTGCTACTCTTTCCATGGAAAAAGTGTGCCAGCCAATATCGGGCCACACTCAACCAGAGCTACACCCACCTCCACAGCCTTTCTAAGAGGGGTGGCTACAAAGGACATTCTAGAAGCTGCTACATGGAGCTCCGTGCATACATTTTCCAAACATTACAACCTGCATTTATATTCCAGAACCTGAGCAGGCTTTGCTTCTGCAGTCCTGCAGGGCATTTTAGCTACACCATCCTTATCTTAGATCCTACCACCCCCAGCTTGGCTATGGTATTCAACCCATATGTCAGGACTGCAGTTGCATTCTTGAAGGACATAGTACAGTTTTGTACCTACCATAAATGTAGATGTCCGATAGATATGCAACTGCAGTCAGGTTTTCCCACCCTCCTACCCCTCTGTAATCCTCTTTTTTTTGGGTCCACTCCCCCTTTTCAAATTAGCTGGGGATATCTGTTATGGTGTATGTTTATTACAGTGTGCATGTCTGGAATTTTTCTCCTTTCTCTAAATTTAGCCTTCCTTGGAGGGCGCCTGGCATCTGGGGCAAGAAACACTGGAGAAGATGGCGTCGGCTGATGCTTATATACCCCAGCCGCTCTGACGTTGGGGAAGAGGCGAAATCAGCTGACGCCAGACCCAGACTTTGGAATCCAGACTACCGAAGGGCTGCCTGAGGCAGGACAACCCATATGTCAGGACTGCAGTTGCATATCTATTGAACATCTACATTTATGGCAGGTACAAAACTGTACTTTATAAAGACAGTAAGAATTTGATTAACAGGTGGTGTGGGCATGGTTGCTTAACCCTCCCCTCGAAACAGTAACACCTTTAGTTTTGCAGCCATGTTTGGATGGATTGGGATGAGTGTGATTGCAGTTTATAGGTCTCCTTTTTGCTGGGATTTATGTAAGACCCCTAAAGTGAGAAGGATGAAAGTTTAAAAATAAAACCTCCTTCGTGAAAGGTCTGAGGTGGAAGATTGTGTATGTGGTTATGCTGATAAGAATTGGAAATTCCTGTGTTAACACTCATGTACAGTAGACAGTTTATTGGACTGTGCTGTAGAAGCTGAATCTGTGGACAGGTTTACTGGGCTGTGTAAAATCGGGCTCACTAGTGTTGGATTGAAGTACTTTAATAATGTTGTAGGTGAAAAACTGTTCAATGGGTGCATTTCATGTACAATTTGGAGCGGCTTGATGTGTAAGATCTGTATACGCATGCATTTCTGTTTCTGATGTCTGCACAGCCAAAGTACTCGTGCATTCCTCGGACGAAGGCCTGGGGTCATTCTTGGTGTTGCCAAACTTGTGGGTGTCATTTTTGGATGTAATTTCTAAATTTTGTAAACTTTGTTTTTTTATTGTCATATTGATTTACATTGCCCTACTGATGTGACAAAGTACAGGCAGAAGCACAGTAACAGCTGAAAAAAATAAGAGCATACATTTGCAATAACCATGCGTATACATTAATTGCATGTTTTTACATAAGCAGATGTCTAACCATCGACAACACTACATCAGATTACAAGTATGAAATACCGTTATTTTTTAAATTGTCTTAAAGCATGTTGGTGCTGTCATGCAAGACTGAAATATTTCATGTTTATTGTGTCATTTGTTAGCTATTTAACCAAATGGGAAGGAAAAATAAGTGGAGTTTAATGCTTTGCAAAACTGTGATTATTCCCAGTGCCAGGAGGAGTGCAATAGTGTCCCACTGTAAGGAGGGAAAGGCAGACAAGAAAACAGTACATTACTCTGCTCACCTACTGTGAGCTGTCAATCACATGCAAATAATGGGTCAAATTACCCTTGGCTCTTTGACAGCTAGGGAAGGTAGGTGTGAAGTGGGAGGGAAGATGCCTTGAACTAGATTTCAGCCTTCACAAAAGAAAGCCGCTTAGCATTTCTAAGAAACAAAAGCAATAAAATGCACTTTTCAGTTCTGTTCTGTAGCATTTGCACTGCTTGTGTTTGAAGTAGTCATTGAAAAAGGAAAACATTTTAACCAAAAGTAGGGGACTTTAAAACAGCAGTGAATGCCCGTTAATGCGTAAAATCTGATTAGTTTCTTCCTGAGCGACCACTTATCCTACCTCACTTGAACTAATCTGGGCTTCCTGTTGCCTTGAATCCAATCATTACTTAGCTGACCATTAATCCACCTGGTTCTGCTGCAGTATTTTTGTTCCTTCATCCTCCCTTGATATGTTACTATGGCTGTGATGTTGTACCAGAGTGTATTAAAATCTATTGCTGCTTTACTGTATCTTTGTATAACTGTGTAGACCCTTATTTGCCTAGTTGTTAATCATATCTAATCCAATGAAAACTTAATAATGTGAATTAACATCTGTCTCTCCATCTCATCTATGGATTTGTAAACCTACTTGTATATTGTTTTGTCTGTGGAGCTTTTTTGTCTTTGCATCTGTCTCTCCATTCTCATATATGTATTTTGTAAACCTATGTGTATATTTTAATTGCTGTGGAGCTTTTCTCCCCGGGCCTCCGCTGAAAAAGGACATGTATCCAGTCGGACTATCCCGGTCAACAAATGTAAAATAAATAAGTCAGTGAAGTGACAGCAGTTTAAGGGAAAATGTGGCAGATTTATACAATTTTTTGGAGACAAACAATGCATTCTGGGATACTTAGAGGCAGAGTAAACGGTCTGGGTTCTTTCAAAATGCCAGCCCCCATGTGGTCAGAGTCAGAAATTGCATATAAAAAATATCTAAAAAGCTCTAAATAGTCCCAGAGTGCTGTTAAAATGTAGGAAACGCCAAACCATGATGAAATTTTTTTGAGTCTGAGGGTGCGGTTGTGCTTTAAAAGGATTCTGCACAAGGACTTATCACAGACCAGCATGGGAAGTGGATGCCCTATCCCATCAGTTTACACCTTTCCTGTTCCTCTTCCCAAGGTCCTCCTAAAAGTCGGACAAGAGAAACCAAAGATACTAATTGCCCCAGACTGACCCCGCCAGTACTGGTACCCAGTTCTAAGCAACTTGTCTCAATACCCAGCTTGGACCTTACCTCAAAGACCTCAACTATTTACCCAGCTTGGACCTTACCTCAAAGACCTCAACTATTGTCCCAGCAAAACAATCGGCTCCTGCACAATCATCTCCGGACACTTAACCTGGCAGCATGGCTGATGATATAGTTATACAAACTCCTCTCAGTAAAGTTGTGATGGATGTCATTTTGGAAGCCGGAAGGCCTAGTACTAGAATATCTTATGCTGATAAATGGAAGAGATTCTGTGCTTGGAATCAAGCACAAGGAACTGATGCAGCAGAACCAAATATTCCTGCAATATTACAATACTTGAACTGCCAGTCCGAAGTCCAAGAAGCACGTAAACTTAACGTTTGTCGCACCACATAAGCTACTTCATCAGAAATTTAAAAACTTTCAGTTGGTCTATAGCCACAAACTGAAGAGTGATCACTTTTAGAATCAATGTGCTTTGCCAGAGCATTATCACCTTTGTTCTTTGATATAGCGTAAATATGTTCGTAAATTCTGTCTTAATTTACGATCTGTTTTTCCAACATAAAATGCGCAACAATTTTTACAGACTAACAGATATATAATACCTTTAGAGTTAGCCAAGCTTATGTTTTAGCTCATATTTTTTACCTGCCATCTCAAATGAACTACATATTTTCACATTTTTACACATTTACAAGAACCACATTGAAAACGCCCCCTAATCCTGTTAGTTCTTATTTTGTTTCAAGGAGGTTCTTCAGATTAGCTCCCCTCTTATAAATAGTTGTTAAATTAGAACCTATCCTGTCCATAAGCAAGCTGTCTAAGTATCAGTTCTTTCCAAGAATGAATTTAACTTGGTCACTATCTTTGTTAAAGGTAGAAATAAAACTGGACTTCTAGGAGTAATAGCTCCTGAATTTACTGGACATGTGTAACTACTGTTAAAGTTAAATTTAAAGTGCTTATAGGTTGAAAGTTGTCCTCAGTAACTGCATCATTAGTATTACAAAGACACTTGTGTAAGATAGGGTGAAAAATACCTAGCATCCGTTTGCTTTACTTCTCCTAATTCTTGTACTAATTGGTCAGGGTAACCTCTATTTATAAACCTTTTAATTAGTTTCTCACATTCACTCAGTCATCTCCTAAAGAGCACATCCTCACTGCTCTAACTAGTTGTCCCTTAATGGAGCGTTTCTGTTTAAAAGGATGTGCACTAGAATCGGGGGGGGGACCTACATCATTGACATTAGAATGTCGCAAATTGGAATGGCAACTGTTATTGAATGCTTTTTTCCATCCAGGGCTTAATGACAACTGTAACAGTTTGTATACTCATACTAAAGAATTACCTTAAGGTCATTAGCTTATTCAACTAGCCTCAGAAGTGTTTTCAAAAAAACATGGTTACTTATTAATATCAGCGAATTTAATAGTGTATTTTGTATACATTTGAGTTTTTTAATATATTTAGTATTGATTTTAGTTGGTAATGTATAGCCAATATTGTAAACCGTACATTGACTACGTTAGTTGACTATTCATTTGTTAATAGTTGTCTGTTGCTTTAAATGCGATTCTCACTCTCCGTTACTTAATTACAGTAGAACTAAGCAGATTGGTTAATACAACTCAAGCTAAGCGGACCTTTTAAAAATGGTTTTAACTTGAAAGTTTTTAATTTCTGATTAAGTTGCTTATGTGGTGCGAAAACGTTTGTTTTAAATAAACTTTCTGAACGTTAAGTTTATGTGGTTCTTGGACTTCGGACTGGCACTTGCTGTGTTCTCCTTTGTTGAGTACAGTGTTTTTCATTCATCTTGATATTACAATACTTGACTGAGATGCTTGACAAAGGCGTATATTATCAACTAAAATCTATGCCTCTGCTATTTTGGCTCATTACAATACAGAGCCACCAATCTTTTCTCATCCTTAGCATTGTCGCCTCACAGTAGGATGTCCTGTTAGATTCTCTGCTAGAGCATCTTCTGTGTGGAGATGTGCGTGAATGGGCGTATCTTCATTGAAAGTTGTGCGTCAGGGCCTGGAACTCGGCACATAAAAATCTTCTGCCAATCATTAGCGGACCGGAGTTCCGCTATGGCGACCCCTAACCAGGAAAAGCCAAAAGACACTACAACTAAAGCAGTACCTTTAGAGGAGCCAAAAATTTAAGGCCACCTAGATCCCCAATACCTGCATGGGACCTCAATCATGTGTTTGAAAAGCTCACCTTCAGACCTCCCAACCGTCCCGAATTACTCGTTTTTTACAGAGTTTTGGGATCCCAATGAAGGGGTGCCACGATTCCCGAGTGGCACCCCCTCATTTACGATTTTTTTAGCTATTTTTTTAGATTCCGCGCTTTCGGAGCTGACGTCATCACATGCGTGATGACGTCAGCTCCATCAGCCTGTCGGAATTAAGCTCAGATGCACGTGTTGCCTGTTTGAATATTCATGCGCGTCTGTGTTTGAGATATTCTGTTCGTCCATGCAGAGTTGCTTTTGTTTTAATGCCATGTGAGTTAACTACATATGCTTTCATTTTATTGCCTGTTTGAACACTTGGTTCATCATGCCGTGCATACTATAATGCCATTATCTGGACAGATTTAATGCCATTCATTTTCTAATGCCGTGAATATTGCATCTGCTTGGAGTTGTGAACGTAGCTGCTTAGGTACTGCTTTTTGTAAGTGTAACTGCAGAGCTCTCATTAACTATTAGGTAAAGTTATCCTGATTCATATTTTTGCTTGTTTGTGAAAAAAGTCGTTCGGGGGTACTGCTGCTGCAGAGCTCTCGTCATTATTTGTGTGTGATAATGTACTATGTGACGTTGGTCCATTGCAAGCTTTGTTAAATGAACACTCATTTTAATATAAGAAGCATGTAGGACTTTCATTTTAATGCAGTTGGAGTTGTTTACATCTGCTGATGCCTTGCTTTCATTTTATTGCTGTGCGATTTATCTACATCTTCTGAGTAGAGCTGCTTTCATTTTATTGCCTGTTTGAATACTCAGTTCATGCCGTGCATACTATAATGCTGTTGTCCGGGCAGATTTAATGCCGTTAGTTTTCCAGTGCACTGAGTGGTGTGAATACTATATCTGCTTGGGGAGTTGTGAACGTACCTACGTAGGTACTGCTTTTTGTTAACATAACTGCAAAGCTCTCATTAACTATTAGGTAAATTTATCCTGATTTTTATTTCTGCTTGTTTGTGAACGAAGCCGTTATTGGGTGCTGCTGCAGAGCTCTCGTTTTGTGTGTGCTTGCTTGCGTGCAGGCCCACAAAGGGTATATTTTTAATTGTTTTTGCATTTTTCCTCATACATGTGGTCTATTTTTTTTTTTTAATTCTGCAGCTTTCGGGTAAAGTGTTTAGTTTTAGCCTGATGTATACACAGTCATACAAGCGCCTGTTATGGATAGCCATATCTGTGTGTGTATATACTTGGTGCCTGCATCTCAAAGTAGCTATGGTGCAAAAAGATTAATTGATTGGAGTGACTAGAAGCATTCTTATGAGCCAGGTGCAAAAGACATTACAAGAAGGCATTCTATCTAAATTAAACCCTATGCCAAACACAGAATGAGGATTTGATCTGTCAGGAGGCAAAATGGAGAGGATCTAGAATAGAAGAGGACAGCATCTGGAGATGCAGATGAAGTCAAAATTTAGTAACTCAGAATGTCAGTGGCGTAGCTGATAAAGGGAGAATACGAGAGGATTGTCTATAGGAATTTAAGCTGACATATTGCTACAGGAGTAATGCCTACTTAGAGGGACTGAGCAGGCAAATGACTGACATTAGGTAATTTTCTATTTCTCCTTAGGATATGAGCACAAGAAACTAAACAAATTTTTAATTAGACCAGAATTCATCCAAGTCATAGGGTTGCTAGCCGGAGACTGAAACTTAGTAACATCAAAGGATCATGCAAGTTGAGGGCCAATAAAGCATAAGATGATGTTAGAGGCAGAATGCTAAGAAACATTATCAGACTATGGGTTGAGGTGAGGGATGTATGGGATGTTCTCTCAAAATGAAGTGGATATATATGTACAGCTTGGGACAGTATGGGACACTGTCAAGGTTAAATAGGTTGTATGTCACTAGAAAGCCTGAAGAAACACAGAATTTTAAAATACCCCATATTAATCTCATACTAAGCACAAAAAATGTCTGGAAGTAGACTTTTATGATTGAAATGTTTTGAATTGGGTAGTTTTGTCGTTATTGTTTCATGCATTTTGTTTCATTGCCTACTGGAACAATGATCAAACAATACATTTAAAATGTATAACAAGCATGCTGCATTATACAAGGAATATCATTTAATAAAGCCAGGAAGGTGTATCAAAAAACATGTATGTTTCTTTTTTTGTATGCATGGGGCCTATGGTAGCCTTTATCCACCACTGGCAAGATGCATTTTCTTTGAATGTGGTGTGTGGGCATCAATGTGTTTCAATTAATGTGAGTTTTAAGGACAGAGAAGTTTTAACGCTAAATCTATTTTCATTGTGAGACAGTGTTGCTTTGTTTAGCAGATGTATATTAGTGTCTGTGCTATAAAATGTAAATATAAAATCCAAATAATCATTGTAGAAGTAAAGTAGTATGCTCATTAGTGTTTATGGCAAATGGGGTGAAATAGCCAGGTAATGGCACACTGGAATGGCTGCAGGGGGGCTCTGGTACCATATTTTGGTTGTCTGTTCAGTTTGCATTTGAAAGCTGGTATCCCACAATTCTATTAGTGGGTGGGGCTATGTAATTATGTATGCAAATTTTATGCTAATCAGTGTACAGATTTGTACCTATTTTTCATGGGCCTTGTCCAGATTTTTGATTCCAGGTTGAGAGGTATGCTCACCTTGCCTCCATTTGAACCAGCTGCAACTGCTGATATAAAGTGCTCATGGAAAACAGCTCTGCTACTAGCAATTACTTCAGCAAGAAGAGTCTGAGCTAGAGGCCCTCGTGGCTGTGGAGCCTTGTCATTTTACCCATGGTGTCAGCGGTCAAATCCAACTCTTATGCCTAAGGTGGCTTCCAGTGTTGCTCTTACCAAACTATTCATCTGCCAACGTTTTATCCAAATCCTCAAAACAAGGGGGAGAATTATGCATTCCTTGGACGTACACAGATAGCTAAGATTCTACTTGAGCAGGACTAAAGCTCTAAGAAAAACTGAGCAATTATTAGTGACATATGCTGCAGGATCAGAAGGAAAGGCTGTTTCAAAGCAAGTGGATAAGCCACTGTATTCATTTCTGCTACTTATACCATGGTAAACCTGTGCCCAAGGGCATTGGGTCTCATTCCACTAGAGCTGCAGCTACTTCAGCAGCCTTTCTCAGAGGAGTACCAACCAAAGACATTCTAGAGGCTGCTACTTGGAGTTCTGTCCACACGTTTACAAAGCATTATCATTAGCCTATCTACCCTAAGTCCAGGGCAGGCTTTGCCACTGCAGTTCTGCAGGGCCTTATAGCCGCATCTAATGCTGTTAAGCTCCAGCCTCCCAACCATAGCTTTGGGATTCTACCCAAAATGTAATGACTGCAACAGTGAAACACTAACATTACAGTTGTGTACACTTATCATAAATGTAGATGCTAGAGTGTATTCACTGTTGCAGTCCGGGTTACCCACCCGCCATCTCCCTTTCATTCTGGAGTTTCTTTCCTTCTCTATCTTCTACAACCTATGTGGTTTATTTGCTTGTAGATTAAGTTTATTGATGCATGTGTGTATATATAGTGTTTATACATATATAATTGTGCTACCTTTTATGGGGGCACCTGACATCTGGGACAAACTAAAAATGGCATCGGCTGCTTGTTTATACCCCTGACATCATGGAAGAGGAGACAGCAACCAAAGCAGGACCCAAGACTTTGGAGTTCAGGCTGACTGAGGGCAACCTGCCAGCAGAATACCCAAATGTAATGACTGCAACAGTGAATACACTCCAACATCTACATTTATGGTAAGTGTACCCAGCTGTACTTTCTAAAGCGAAGTACCCCATTGGGGATCCTTTTTTCTTGCTCTAACAGATGTCAGAAAAAGTTAGCAATTGTCTTTACTGTGGAAGGCAAATACCACACAGATTATCATTCTTGCTGCATCACCTGTTTAGGCCCAGACCATGATGTACCTTGCTGTCCGTTTTGCAACTTGTTCAACTCCCGAACCTTTCATCCTCTGGCTTTGCTGAATTCTTTCGCTGTCTAGCTCCATATTCAGTAAGCCATCTGACTACCAGTATTCTGAAAAAATGTAAGGATAAAGACAGACCTGTGGTCTAACTGCCGACTATGCTCCCGTTAAGCTAGTCACCAGTTTGCTGGTACTCGGTGAGGTGCTTTCGCAGCCCCTGATGCCTGCTTCAGTGGATTTGCAGGCCTCTACAGAGACCTGTTCAGAGTCCGGTATGCCGCAGGACTTGGTCTGACTATGAAGATGTCTCTACTGTGGATGGGTTCGGAGCTGCCTAGCAGACACTGGCTTCTGAAGCAGTTCTTCACACTACTGATGGACTCTGACTACTTTTTTATCTAAAACTAGAGTCTCTTAGGCCAAGTGTATGTGCTATGCCTAGAAAACTGACCAAAGCACATGCGCCTATTCCTTCTGTCTCTCCTCCAGAGGAATTTTCTTTTGGTGAAACCTTATATACTTTGAGAGCATTTCCACTGGGAATGCCAAGACTATCCTCAGTCCAAAGAGACTAATAATTTCTAGATTTGCCACAACATAGGCCTCAAACAATATCCCCAGTCCTGGAAGTTTTTATGGAATCCAGCCTTGCTCCCAATACTTTAGCCCCTGCCCCTAGGAAACCAGACAGGTACTCCAGAGTACCTGACACTAATGTCATTAAAAGAATCCTACTGTTGAAGTACCAGCAACCTATGGTACTTTTTATGTCAACATTTACAGACTGTGCAGAAAAAGAAATGCAAGAGCTTATGCACTCTGCAAGCTAGGTCAGCAAGCATACTTTGCAGCCTACTGAATCTAGGTGGCTGTACCTGTAAGAAGTCTTAACAGTTTGCCTAGTTTTAGCTTTTTCCTCTCTTTTTAAAGACTTCTGTTTTTGTGCCAAACATTCCTTGTTTAATGAGCATCTAGTAATTTTGTTTTGACATGGTCTGGCTAGATTTGTTCCTTTAGACAAGCAAGCTTTCTCATTACAGACCATGAAAGCTGCCCTGCAAGATGCTTCTAAGGCATCAAAACCGCACTGCAGAGTATGTTTACTAACTTGGTTTGCAGAATGCATCAACTCTTAAGTCTTTATTTTGTGCACAATCTGGAATCCACACTTGGTTCCATAATATGCTGCTGGTACTTCAACATGTGAGACTGGCAATTTAAAGCCCTGATGGCAAGAGTTGGCGGTATATGCCTTCTTTACCCCATCTGTCTAAAGCTCTAGAATTCCTCTCCAAAGGGGTAGTGTTTTTGGCTGTAGTAGCCTTCATACCTTTAGGTCCCTGGGAAATGGTGTCTGGATCCGCAGTGGGATTCTTAGAGAAATTTGAGAGTCAGGTACTCAATAGTACCTTTCAGGCTTTCTAGGGGCTGGTGAAGTATCGGGGGTAAAACTGGATTCCATGAAGACATAATCTACAATATCTAGGACAGGAGGTATAGCTAGCGGCCTGTGCTGAGGCAAGTCTAAAGATTCTCTGTCTCTTTGTACTGTGTGATGACTGAAACAGTGAATACACTAACATCTACATTTATGATGTGTACACCACTCATCACTGATTCTGTACTAAGACCTGCTAGGCTTAAGGAGCAGACCTTGCCAAATCAAAGTTACTAGATGCTCCTTTGAACAAGGACAGTTTGACACCAAAGCAGAAGAGGTTCTTAAAAAGATGGAAGAAAAGCCAAGTCTATGCAGACTGTTACAGAATTCTTACAAGTGCAACCTCCTAGATTCGGTAGGCATTGCCCCTCCAAACACTTGTCCTTTCCAGCCCCCTCCAGGCAATCTCAAACCAGACCCAGGGAAAACGGACCACCCAGACTACAGTCTCAGGGTATGCAGAGATCTCTCCAATGGAGTGCCCCCACCCCCAAAGCAGGGAATAGTAAGCCACAAGGGTTCCCAGACATTCCTTCAAACCAGTGGGCAAAGGCACAAGACCAAATCCTATCCCTGCTCTCCATCAGAGCTATTCAGCTGGTTCCAGTGGAACAGTTAGGTCAAGGATTCTATTCCAGACTTTTCCTGGTACCCAGAAAAGAGGGCTCTTGGCGCCCAATCCTGGATCTTTCAATTTTCAACAACTTCCTGATAGTAGCAAAATTCAAAATGCTTACCCTGCAACAGCTTCTGCCTACTTTAGCCAAGGATGCTTGACTAGTCACCCTAGACTTAAAAGAAGCCTATCTGCACATCCCCATAAGGGAATCCTGCAGAGGAAGTATCTACGTTTCAGGGCTGGATCTATGCATTCATTATCTGTTTGCATTTCCCTTTGGCTTGTCCACTGCGTCCAGAGTGTTCACAATCTGCTTAGCTCCAGCCATTGCATTCTGCAGGCAGAGAAATATCCAAATTTACCCATACTTGAACGACTGCCTGATTCAGGTGGACAGTCAAATTTCTGTTGCAGCACCTGACATTTATGAAACTGCCTCCCTGCCCTGGGGTGCACAATCAACGAAAAGAAATCAAACCTGGTACGCAGTCAAAAGATTGTATTCCTGAGAGCAACACAACATCCCAGATGGCATTCCTCACTTCAGAAAAAAAAGTCTTTCTGACAGCTGGGTTCTGGTGGCTTTTTTTTTTTTGAAGTAGGCTATCAGCAAGGAAAATACTGTAGGCCCTGGGGTTCATGGCCTCATGTATACTGCTAATTCCATATGCAAGACTTCATATGAGGAAATTTCAATGGTACTTAAAGCCTTTGGTGCCAACATTTTCAGGACCTGGAAACTGTCATTCTGGTCATACCCTGTCTTGAGGACTGAGTTCCTTTGGTGGGCAGAAGCATGCAACCACAAGGCACTGCCCTTTATTCAACCTCATGCTACCCAGACCCTAACCAGACTCAGACTATGCCTGGAAAAGCGCACATGGATGGCAAATGCATTCAAGGGGCACTGAAGCCCAAATCAAATGCATCTGCACATCAAGCAAAAAGATGCTATTTGTACAGAAGGCCCTAACTGCTTTCACATCCCTACTCTTTCCAGGGCATCTAATAAAAACAGCACCACAGTTGTGGTAAATCAACAAGCAGGGGGAACACTTTCCTACCCACTCTGCAGGTTAGCCATGGCCCTGTGGTACACAGACTTGAACATTCAAGTCCGTGTGCAAGCTCAATTCCTGCCAGGAAAACAAAATTCACTGGCAGATGACTTGAGCAGAAACCTCATAGATCCACACTAGTGGCAGAGCCCAGCACCTTCCATCTTCTGACTCTGAAAGAAATGGGGGAACCCCAGTGGTGGACCTTTTTTGTCTCCCCCTACAACTACCAGCTCATCAAATTCTGCACCAGGAACCCCCACAGCAAGGCCTGGAAAGTAGATGCGCTATCCTTTTGAAATGACTGCAACAGTGAAACACTAATGTAGTACAGTTGTGTACATTTATCATAAATGCAGATGTTTGAGTGTTTTCAATGTTGTAGTCTTGGATCTTAATCGTGTTACACTGCTGCAGTCATTACACTTGGGTTATCCTGCCGTCAGGCGGTTACCCAGTCGGCCTGAGTTCCAAAGTCTTGGTCCGGTGCCGGTTGCTGTCTCCTCCTCCCTGATGTCAATGCGACAGGGGTATATAAGATGCAGCAGACACCATTTTCATCAGTCTTTCTTGCCACACGGTGCCTGAAGCAAAAGCAGTTTGCAAGTGCCGGTCGGCAGTCTCCTGAGATTTTCATTCTGAATCCAGAACTGAAGTCTTCTACAAAGCCAAGTACCCCATTGTGAAAACTTTTTCTTGCCTCGGACTGATGTCAGGAAAAGTTCATTGTATTTCTTGTGGGAAGCAAATTCCTCAAAGATTTCCATTCCTATTGTATCCCATGCCTCGGCCCAGACCACGATGTCACTGGTTGTCTGTTGCGCTAGGTTTAACAAGCGCACTACTAAACATCTATTTGATTTTGCCCGATATTATTTTGGTATAAAATTCAATTATACCATGCCGTCGAAACTTCCGACTGGAATACACAAAAAGCGCAAAGACAAGGATAGGCATCCGAAGCCTAAAACTGACTAACAAGCCTCTTCTAGGCCAGTCGCCGGTTCTCCGGTTTTCAGCGAGGCGCCTTCGCAGCCCCTGACTACCACTTCTGTAGAACCACAGGCCGCCTCTGACTCTGACGTGGAGATGGCTGGGCCTTCGGACGCACAAGTTATTCGGATCCCTCTAAAAGGTTAGTCTTGGTAAGCTGGAGTAGCTGAGCAACCCACAGCTACAGAGGGTGTCTTCAGACCTACTCAGTTAAGCATTAACCCCTCCGCTAAGTCTAAGCCTCCTTTAAAATCAAAGAAACAAATACAAGATTCTCCAGGACAGGCCTCCATGCCTAAGAAACAAATGCTCAAAATGGCCGAAGACCTAATCACTCTGATGAGGGGGTCCCATCCCCCTCCTGTTAAAAGGCCTAGACAGGATGCAGACTGACTCATCCGACCAGTTGTCCATTTCTTCTGATTCATCCTCGGACCTAGGATACTCTTTACCCCCTTATGAGGATTCTGATGCTGAGAAATCAATTCCATCAGCCTCACCACCTGAGGACTACTCCTTTGGGGAAACCCAACATACCATGAGGGAGCATTTCGACTGGGAAGGCCAGGATTACTCGGAATCCAAGAAAAGGCTCTAAGACTGGCTTTTATTACTTCAGCACAGACCCCTCGCTATTCCTCCAGTGTTGGATATTGTGTACACTGAATCCAGCTTAAATCCTGATTCCTTACCTCCAGCCCCTGTTAAACCTGACTGATATTGCAGAGTCCCTGACTCACATAAATTTCTGTATAAAAGCCCTGTAGCTGACCCTGAAACTATTTCTCCTGGACCCAAAGGAGTTAAGGCCTCATCAGCCAATAATCCAGTTCCCTCTGACAGATTCCAGAGCATTAGACAGATGGGGAAAGAGTCTCTCTGTCTCTGTCTGTCTCTGTCTGTCTCTCTGTCTGTCTCTCTGTCTGTCTCTCTGTCTGTCTCTCTGTCTGTCTCTCTGTCTGTCTCTCTGTCTGTCTCTCTGTCTGTCTCTCTGTCTGTCTCTGTCTGTCTCTCTGTCTGTGTCTCTGTCTGTGTCTCTGTCTGTGTCTCTGTCTGTGTCTCTGTCTGTGTCTCTGTCTGTGTCTCTGTCTGTGTCTCTGTGTCTGTGTCTCTGTGTCTGTGTCTCTGTCTGTGTCTCTGTGTCTGTGTCTCTGTGTCTGTGTCTCTGTGTCTGTGTCTCTGTGTCTGTGTCTCTGTCTCTGTCTGTGTCTCTGTGTCTGTGTCTCTGTGTCTGTGTCTCTGTGTCTGTGTCTCTGTGTCTGTGTCTCTGTGTCTGTGTCTCTGTCTCTGTGTCTCTGTGTCTGTGTCTCTGTCTCTGTCTCTGTCTCTGTCTCTGTCTCTGTAGCAATGAGCGCCTTAAGTTGCCAGTTTCACATGCTAAAATATCAGCAATTTTTACTGCCTCAGTTAAAACAGAAAATACTTCCAGAATCAGATCCTCCTAATTTTAAAGAAATGCAGGATTTAATGCATGCAGGTGAACAAGTGGGAAAGCATACTTTGCAATGTGGTTTTGATTCTCTAGAGGCCTCCTGCAGAGCAGCAGTTACAGGCTGTCATTAGAAGACATACTTGGTTAAAAGAACATACGTTACCAGATCATGTTAAAGCAAAATTATTGGATGCACCTTTGCAGCAGGATGTGTTAATTGGAGTTAAGGCAGCAGAGGCATAAATGGAGGATAACGCTAAATCTATGCAAACGGTGAAGGATTTCTTACAGGTTCAACCTCCTAGATTTAGCAGAAACTGGCCAACTAAGAATCTGTCCTTTCCAATTAGACAGACCTCATAGGGGATGATACAGATGTCCAAGAGGTAGAGGTCAAACACAAGGTCCTTATAGGCCTTGACAATTGGTTGCTTCAGGCCAGAAAGAAGGGGAAGACTGACCACAACCATATAAAAAGCAGCTCCAATGACTTCCCACTACAGCTGCCAAACAAATCCCTCTTGGCAGCCCCCTTGGGATGAAAACTGGCACTCTTCTACTACAAGTGGCAAATGAGAACCCATTTGTCTTTGGTGATCAACATTGTATTTCAAGGTTACAGGTTCCACTTCCACACTCTGCCAAGGTTAAAAGGAATGCCAAATCTGCCACCAAATCATTGGGCAGAGGCTTAAAAACAAATTACAACACTCATGGATATGAGAGCTATTAAAAAGGTACCATCATAGGTGCAAGGACAAGGATTTTACTCTACTCTTTCTGGTACCCAGAAAGGACAAAGCCTGGAGGCCCATTCTGGATCTTTGATCTCTAAACACTTACCTGGATGTTCCGAAATTCAAAATGTTGACCTTACAGCAGCTTCTTCCCATGCTGGGCAAGAAAGCTTGGCTCGTGACTTTGGACCTCAAGGAGGCATACCTGCATGTCCCCATCAGACAAAACTGCAGAAGATGCCTCAGATTCATAGCTGGTCCAATGCACTACCAATTCTCTGCACTGCCCTTTGGCTTGTCTAATGCGCCCAGGGTCTTCACAAAGTGCCTGTCACCAGTAATTGCATGTTGCAGACAAAGGAATTCAAATTTATCCTTACCTGGACGACTGCCTGATTCCAGCAGAGAGCAAGGACATTCTTCTAGAGCATCTGGCATTTGTAAAAAAGTTAAGTTGCCTAGGGTACACAGTAAACAAAGAAATCAAAACTAGTGCCCTCACAAGAGATTATATTCCTGGGTGCCATCTTAAACACTGGCCCAGATGGCTTATCTCTCACGCCAGATGAGCAAGGACAACTGACTCGATACTTTCAATTGATAGCAACAAAGACCCAACTCCCTGCAAGAAAAATTCTGCAGGCCTTGGGTTACATGCCATCCTGCATACTACTAATTCCATATGCCAAACTGCATACGAGGAAATTACAATGGTACCTAAAGAATGTATGGTCTGAACACTGTCGAAGTTTGGAAACTGTTATACCACAAATCCCTTGCCTTCAACAGGAGTTTCAATGGTGGGCTCAAGCTTGTCACCTCAAGGGACAGCCTTTTACACAACCCACAGCCAGGCAAACACTGACAACAGATGCATCGGATGGCGCCTGGGGAGCACTCATGGCAGGCAAATGTATTCAGGGCACGTGGCCCGCAGAACAAAGGCATCTTCACATCAATCAAAAAAGAGATGCTAGCTGTACAAAAAGCATTTATAGCTTTCCAAGGACCTGCTGCATCCAGGACAACTACTGATAGACACCACAGTTATGTGGTACATAAGCAAGGGGGCACTCACTCCTAACCCCTATGCAGACAAGCCATGACCTTGTGGAATACAGCTATAAACCTTCAAGTTCATCTGCAAGCACAATTCCTGCCAGGAGAGATAAACACATTGGCAGACTACTTAAGCAGAAACCTCATGGATCCCCACGAATGGGAATTGAATCCACAAATATTCATAATTATAACACAGAAATGGTGGAGCCCGGACATAGATCTGTTTGCAGCCCCAATAAACTACCAGCTACAAAAATTCTGCACAAGGAATTACCATCCACAAGCATGGAAAATGGATGCCCTCTCAGCTGGGAGAACCTACAAGTATACGCTTTCCCACCACTTCCTCTCCTGCCAAAGGTACTAAAAAAAAAAAAAAAAAGAAAAAAAAAGCCAGGCAAGAAGAGCCAAAGATGATCCTGATTGGGTACCAGTGCTGGCGTGGCCAGTCTGGTGCAATCTTAAGGAGCTTAGCACAAGAACCACCTTGGATTTTGCTTCAAATCCCACATTTGCTGACTCAGCACAACAATCAAATTCTACACAGCCAGCTAAATATCTTAAACCTAACTGCATGGAAGATTCCTTAATCAAGCAAGCATGCCTCTCTCCAAAGCTGTTATGGATATCATTCTGGAGGCCAGAAGGCCAAGTACCAGGAAAGCCTATTCGGATAAATGGAAGAGATTCTGTGCCTGGAACCAATCTCTGTCTTGACCCTCTTGTTCCAAATATTCCTCATACTTCAATACTTAACTGAGATGCTAGACAAAGGCCTCTCCTTCTCATCCATCAAGATCCACGCCTCTGCCATATCTGCTAATTACAACACGGATCCACCAATTTTCTCTAATCCTCTGTTAAAACAGTACCTCAGAGGGGCTAAAAACAAGACCGCCCCGTAGAGCACCTACTCCAACTTGGGACCTCAACTTTGTTTTGGAAAAACTAACTTTACCTCCTTTTGGAGCCAGCTAACACAGAATTAAAATATATCTCTTGGAAAACTGCTCTGCTCCTGGCAGTAACATCAGCATGAAGAGTTTCAGAATTACAGGCACTAATGTCAGTGGAACCTTTCCTCATTTTACCTCAGGACAGGGTGTCTTTAAGAACTAACCCTAAGTTTATGCCAAA
The DNA here is from genome assembly GCF_019279795.1 of Protopterus annectens. NCBI lineage: Eukaryota > Metazoa > Chordata > Ceratodontiformes > Protopteridae > Protopterus > Protopterus annectens. Next base: position 202,008,876 of record NC_056728.1, read on the forward strand.
GGTGGTATCCAGTGTTGCTCTAAACCAAACTAAAGGGGAGAGACTACTGCACTCATTGGACATTCACAGGCAGTTACGCTGCTACTTGGACAAAAGCAAAGCTTTCAGAAAATCTGAGCATTTATTGGTAGCATATGCTGTAGGAGCACAGGGAAAAGCCTTTTCAAAACAGACCATTTCAAAATGGATAGGACATTGTATACGTTTCTGCTACAGGTACCATGGAAAACCTGTACCTAGCAGCATTAGATCTCACTCCACTAGAGCAAGAGCCACTTCAACTGCCTACCTCGGGGGAGTAGCTACCAAGGATATTTTGGAAGCAGCAACTTGGAGTTCTGTACATACCTTCACCAAGCATTACCATCTGCCTTTGTACTCTAAATCCAGAGCTGGCTTTGCCACTGCAGTGCTGCAGGGCCTTATAGCCACCCCTAATGCCTTGTAGAACCAGCCACCCTACCTCAGCTATGGGATTCTACCAAAGTGTAATGACTGCAGCAGTGTAACACTAACCTAGTACAGTTTTGTACCTACCATAAATGTAGATGTTGGTGTATACACTGCTGCAGTCCAGGCTATTCTCCCTCCTTCCCCTCTTACTGGCTGGTACGTACCTATGTCTTCTACCCTTAAGTACCTATGGGGAGTTTTTGCTGGTAGCTGTACGTTTTTTGCTTTTCTTATGTATGTTTTATTAGCAATTGGAATTGTCTAACTATTTAGAGGCACCTGACATCTGGGGCCAGAAAAACTGAAGAAAATTGCATCTGCTGCATCTTGTATACCCCTGTCGCACTGACGTCAGGGAGGAGGCAACAGCAACCGATGCCGGACCAAGACTTTGGAACTCAGGCTGACTGGGGAACTGCCTGATGGCAGGATAACCCAAGTGTAATGACTGCAGCAGCATATACACTAACATCTACATTTATGGTGGGTACAAAACTGTACTTTACCGTCCCTCCAGACCCCTGGTTTCTGTTTCACTCACACTCCATACAATCTTTTTACTCGCCCCCTTTCGGGGGTATTGCTGTTGGTATTTTTCTACTGGTGGTGGTTTCTTCCACCATAACTTTGCTCCCTACTGGGGGGGGGGGGGGGGACTCCTGACATTTGGGGCAAGAAAAACTGATGTAATTGCGTCTGCTGCCTGTTTTTATACCCATGACTACCTGATGCCAGTCCTGGAGTGACAGCAACCAATGCAGAAATACTAAGTCTTGGGTTATCTGCCTGCAGGTAGCCCTCGGTTGGCCCGAATACCAAAGTGCGAGGACTGCAGCAGTGAATACACTAAAACATCTACATTTATGGTTAGTGTACACAACTGTACTTTCTCTAGATGAAGACTGCTTGGAAGGAGACTCCCCACCAGAGGATATTACCTTTGGGGAGACTCTGTCCAAAATGAGTATTTTAAGTGCGACTCGACCCAAATGACTCCGGTACAAAAGCTACTTTGGAGTCTAATCCTTGCCTTCTGCTAGTCCCCCTGTGATTCCAGCTTAATTGGATGCTTTTCATTTTGCCTCCAAGACCCCCAAATCCCATCCTGTGGCCCCAAAAAGGTCAGGTTATTTAAAGTCCCTGATAACTTCCTCATCAAGCCACCCATGGCAGACCATCTTTCATTGCAGTGGCACCAGAGAAACAATCCAGGCAGATGCCTTCCTTTTCCCTGCTGCCATCCAGTTTAAGATAGTAAGGCCATCCAGTTTAAGATAGTAAGGCGATGGGACATACTGAGAAAAAATATTTTCTCCACCCTGTGATCTGGGGTGTGGGAGGGGGTGCACAATGAAAGAAATTGAGGTACAGGCTCAATGGGGGCCCTTCTAGAAATGTATGTGCAGAAAATGACTGCTCTCCTAACCCTGAAGACCTTCCTCCTGTTCATTCAACCTGGTCCCTTTCAGGTATTCACAGAGAGCACCACAGTAATATGGTACATCAAGCAGGGGGACCAGATCCTGTTGACACTGCAGGCTGGCAAAATATAAGCATAGGAATTGGCCACTCAGTACAATTTAACATTGCAGGCAGTGTTCATCCCATCACAGGATAACTCAGGCAGATGCCTTCAGCAGATCTTTCTCTATCACAAGTGAATGTCGCACAGGGTTGTCTTGGACATTGTCCACCAATGGGGCACTCCACAGATCAGTTTCCCTCAGAGCAGACAATTACGACTATTCTGCCCCAGGCTCCCCTCACCGCTAGCATGGAAAGTGGATGCCTTTGCAGTTTTCATGGAGGGGGCTGTTCCCTTCCCTGTCATCCAGAAGGTCCTGCTGAAAATTCAGTGGGACAGACCAAAAATGTTTATATTCTGTTGGTCAGGCTTCATTGAATGTTTGTGTTTTTTCTCTGTTGGTCATTACATTTGGGTAATCTGCTGGCAGGTTTCCCTCAGCCTGATTAAACATCTTGGGTCCTACATCGGTTGCTGTCCCTTCTTCCATGACGTCAGGTCATAAGGGGTATAAAACATGCAGCGGACACCATTACATCAGTCCTGCCATGCTGTGCCCAAAGCAGAAGCAGTTCACAAGTGCCAGTCGGCAGACTCTTGAAATTTTCAGAATCCAAGTCTTCAGCTAAAAGCGAAGTACCCCGTTGGAAACTTTTTTTTTTTCTTGCTCCTTACCAATGTCAGTAAAAGGTAATTGTATTACTTGTGGGAAGCAAATACCTCAAGGATTTTCATTTGTACTTTTTTTGCCTAGGCCCTGACCACGATGTACCTTGCTGTCAGTTTTGTGCTTTATTTAATCAGCGCACTATTCGTCGGTACATTTTTGCTTCTGAATATTTCATTTCTGTTTAATTATCCAGAAATATCTGTTGGCAATCCAACTACCAGAATACCAAAAAAACGCAAAGAAAGACAAAGGCCGTTGAGCCAGTCGCCAGTTCCAGTGAGGTACTTTCGCAGCCCCTGATACCTGCTACTTCTGATTTGCAGGCCTCTACTGAGACCCATTCGGATTCAGGTATGCTGCGAGATGCTTCACCTATGGAACCCGTGGATGTATCTGCCTTGGATGGGTCTGGAGCCACTGTGCAGACACTGGCTTCTGAGGGTGTATTCAGGCCTACATATTTGTATATTAAACAGACACCACCTTCAATATTAAGGCTGAAATCTTGATCTATGTCTAAAAAACATATGCCCAGGCCACATGTGCAGGCCCCTATGCCTAAAAAACACTATCAATATGGCTGAAGATTTCATTACTCTAATCGGGGGTAGTCAACCCCCCCCCCCTCCCTTCTAAGAGGCCTAGGGCTGAATAAGACTGTTTCTTCTGACTCTAATGAACAGGATTTGTCCATACCTACTTATGAGGACTCTGCAGAGGATTCCGTTCCTTCTGCTTCTCCCTCTGAGGATTTTTTTTTTGGGGAAACTTTACATACATTAAGGGAGCATTTCCACTGGGAAAGTCAGGATTCTTCTGAATCCAAAAAGAGGCTTAGGGATTTCCTTCATCCTCAGCATAGGCCTTTGGCTGTACCTTCTGTGTTAGACATGTTTTTGGAATCCTGTATGGCCCCTGATTCTCTGCCTCCAGTCCTTTTGTAAGCCAGACATAATACAGGGTTCCTGACTCCCACCAATTCCTTTTCAAAAATCCTGTTGTGGACCTTGAAACCATTTCTCAGGGGCCCAAGGGCATTAAGGCTTTTATAGCCAAAAATCCTACCCCTTCTGATAGATTACAGGGTGCTGGATAGATGAGGTTCTTGGCAATCGGGGCTTTAAACTGCCAGTTTCATATGCTTAAATATCAATAGCATGTTATGGGCTTACTGAAAATTATTTCTGATTGTGTGGAAAATAGTTACACGATTTATTGCATTCAGCAGAACAGGTTGGAAAGCATACTTTGCAATGTGGTTTTGATTCCTTGGAGGCCTCTTGTACAGCCGCAGTTAGTGGATCTGTGGTTAGAAGGCATGTCTGGCTCCAGGAGCAAAATCTGCCTGATCATGTTAAAGCTAAATTGTTGGATGCCTCTTTGCAGCATGATATAAGGCAGAAGAGGTTTTAAAGAAAATGGAAGACAAAGCTAAATCCATGCAAACTGTAAAATATTTATTGCAAGTGCATTTACCCAGGTTCAGTAGGCCCTGGCCTTCTAAAAATTGTTGCTTTCCTATGTCCAACAGAGCCACTCAGGGCAAACCTAGGTGCTCAAAGGGCTCCAGATATCGATCACAGGGTTCTTACAGGTCAAAGCAATGTGGTGCCTCCACCTTCAAATCTGGGGGGAAACCAAGCACTGCCCTACAGTAAGCAGTCTCAGTGACTTTCCAATACCATCTCCAAGCACTTATCTTTTGACAGCCTCCTTTGTGGGGAAAACTAGCACTTCATTATCAAAATTGGCAGCTAATTACCCAGGACAAGTGGGTATAAAACATAGTATCCCAGGGGTACAGATTCCGTTTCCTTACTTTGCCAATTCCAAACGGATGGCTGGATCTGCCACCAAACCAGTGGGCAGAGGCCCAGAAACAAGTCATGTCCCTCATGGATATGGGGGCTATTCAACCAGTACCAGAAAAGGAAAAAGGACAAGGTTTTTATTCAAGACTTCTCCTGGTACCCAGAAAACACAATTCATGGTGTCCAATACTCGATATATCTATTCTGAACACGTTCCTGGACATTCCAAAATTCAAAATGTTGACTTTACAACAGCTACTGCCTATGCTAGGCAAGAATGCTTGGTTAGTAACTCTAGACTTGAGTTATACCTGCATATCCCAATAAGGGAATAATGCAGAAGATGCTTTTGCTTCAAAGCAGGTTTTTTGCATTACCAATTCTCTGCACTGCCCTTTGGCTTGTCTGCTGCGCCCAGGGTTTTTACAAAGTGCCTGGCAGCAGTAATTGCGTTCTGCAGGCAAACATCAAATTTATCCTTATCTGGATGATTGTCTCATTCAAGCAGAGGACAAGGACACTGCAACATCTGGCGTTTGTAAAAAAGCTTCTAGCATGCCTGGGGTACACGATAAACAAAAAAATCACAGCTGGTACCCCCTCAAATTACATTCCTGGGTGCAAGCTTGAATACAACTGCCCAGATGGCTTACCTCATGCTAGACAAAGGCAACTGACAACCTACTTCAAATGGCAACAAAAACCCAGTTTTCTGCAAGACATTCTGCAGGCTTTGGGGTTCATGGCATCCTGCATTCTACTAATTCCATATGCAAGACTGCATATGAGGAAAATTTAATGGTACCTAAAAAGTTTATGGAGTCAACATTGTCGCAGCCTGGAAACCATGATTCCTCTCCTTCCTGTCTACAGAATGAGTTTCTTTGGTGGGTAGAGATGTCACCAAAACAAGGGACTGTCATTCACTCTACTCCTTGCCACCCTAACTACAGAAGCATCCAACCATGCTTGGGGGGCCCACCTGGTAGGGAGATGCATTCAGGGCAAATGGAGCCCAAACCAAATGCATCTGCATATCAACCAGAAAGAAATGCTAGCTGTTCAGAATGCTCTGACAGCCTTCAAAGACTTGCTTCATCCAGGACAACTACTGATAAGGACGGTCAACACCACAGTTGTGGTACATAAGCAGGGGCGGTACACATTCCTACCCTCTTTACAGACTAGCTATGGCCTTGTGGAACACTGCTTGGTTTACCAGATACATCTTCAAGCTCAATTCCTACCGGGAAAGCAAAATAGTGTGGCAGATGACCTAAGCAGAAATCTTATAGACCCGCACGAATGGAAACTGGATCCATAAATCTTCATGTTAACACAGAAATGGGGGAGCTCAGACATAGATCTATTTGCCTCTCCCCAAAGTTATCAGTTGGACAAATTCTGCCCAAGAACTCATCACAAAAAAGCAAGGAAAGTGGATGCTGTATCCTTCAGCTGGAAAAACCTATCGGTCTATGCCTTTCCCCTTCTGCCTCTACTCTCCAAGGTCTTAATATGTCAGACAGGAAAATCCAAAAATGATCCTAATTGCTCTGGACTGGCCTCACCAGCAGTGGTACCCGCTTCTAAGGAATATGTCACATCTTCCACCATGGTACTTGCCTCAAATACCTCCTCTACTGTCTCAGCAGAACTATCAAATTCTGCACATTCAGCTCCAAACTCTGAATCTTGCAGCATGACTAATCAACTGTTCAAACCACACCTCAGTAAATCTGTGATGGATGTCATTTTGTAAGCCAGAAGGCCTAGTACTAGAAAATCGTAGATCACATTCCACCAGGGCTGCCTCTACTTCAGCAGCTTTTCTCAGAGAGGTCCAGACCAAAGACATTCTAGAAGCTGCTACTTGGAGCTATGTTCATAACTACACAAAGCATTATCAATTACCTCTTCTCTAAATCCAGGGCAGGCTTTGCCATTGCAGTCCTACAGGGCCTTATAGCTGCTCCTAATCTGTTTAGTTCCATCCTCCTATCCAAAGCTTTGGGATTCCACCCAAATGACTACAACAGTGAAACATGAACATGGTACAATTGTGTACACTTAATATAACTGTAGATGTTTGAATGTATTCACTGTTTAAGTTCAGGTTACCCACCCACCATCCCCCATTCTGTACCTTTTTCTTTCCTTCGCTATACTCAAAAAGCCTTTGTGATGTATTTGCTTTTAGTAGAAGGTAGTTT
>NC_056728.1:202023047-202078047 GCF_019279795.1 Protopterus annectens
GCCAAGGCTTCTACTCCAGACTTATTCTGGTGCCCATTAATAGGTCAACTGGTGCTCCATCCTCTATCCATTCTAAGCACCTTCCTGGTGATCCCAAAATTCAAAATGCTCACCCTCCAGCAGCTGCTACCCATGCTTTCCAAGGCGGCTAGCCACCCTGGATCGAAGAGGCCTACCTCCACACTCCTATCGGGGAGTCCTGCAGAAAATATCTGCTTCAGTGCAGGATCTCAACACTCTGTTCTCTGTGCTTCCCTTTGGCTTATCTACTGCTCCCAGAGTTTTCACAAAATGCCTGGCTCCGGCCATTGCCTTTCACAGACAAAAATATTCAAATTTACCCCTACTTAGATGACTGCCTAATTCAGGCAGACAGCCAGGAAAAGCTGCTCAAGCACCTGGCCTTCCTAAAGAGCCTAACCTCTTTGGGGTACACAATCAAAGAATCAAAACAGGTGCCCACCCAAAGGATAATCTTCCTGGGAGCAAGTCTGACACAGGATCCCAGCTGGCATACCTTACAACAGAGAAACAAATTTTCCTGTCTGCCTACTTTTCTCAACTGGCCACCAGGCCCCAGCTTTCTGTAAGGAAAGTCCTTCAAGCTCTGGGGTTCATGGCATCTTGCATACTGCTCATACCATATGCTAGACTGCATATGAAGAAAATTCAGTGGTACCTAAGCAGCCTTTGTCAACACACTGAAGACTTGGAAACTCTTCTACCTTTTAATTACTTCCCTCAAAGGAATTTGATTGGTGACCAGCATGCTTCCACAAGGGACTGCCCCTTATCCCCACACCCTGCTGCCCAGACCCTCAACACAGATGCATCAGACTATGCTTGGGGTGCACACCCGGATGGCAGTTGCATACAGGGCCAATTAAGCCCAGAGCAAATCCCCCTGCACATCATTCAAAAAATGATGGCTGTGCAGCATTCCTTGATAGCTTTCAAACTCTTCTCTCTCCAGGGGTTCTCCTGATCAAATCAGACACCACTGTGTGGTACATCAGCAAGCAGGCAGGGACTCTATCCTACCCTCTATGCAGGCTGGCCATGACCCTTTGGCTCACAGCATCTTCCATGCAACAACTCCTTGGCAGACCAATTAAGCATAAACCTTCTGGACCCACACGCGTGGCAGCTCAGTGAAATACCTTCACCCTAATAACTCAGAAATGGGGAACCCCGAAGGTCAACCTCTTTGCCTCCCACACCAACTATCAGATCAGCAAATTCTGCAGCAGGGAGCATCACTGCATGGTTTGGATAGTGGATGCACTGTCCTTCCCCTGGGTCAAACTCTCTGTATAAGCCTTTCCTCCCCTACCTCTCATCCCCAGGGTACTGTTCAAAAGGGAGGAAAAACCAAGGACCATTCTTATTGCTCTGGACTGGCCCAGACAGCACTGGTACCTCTTGCTGTGCAGCCTGTCTTTGCTGTCTCCATGGCATCTTCCTCAGATTCCAAATGTCCTAATCCAGAGGGAAGGGGAATTCATGCATCCCCAATTGCAGACACTCTTGGCTTATTACCTAACCCCGACCCCAAACCAATCTGCCGTACTCAGTAAATAGGTTCTGGATGCTATCCACGAGACCAGATGCTCTAGCACCAGAAAGTCTTAAGCAGATGGAAAATGTTCTGCATCTAGATCCAGGCTAAGGGAGCCAATACAGCACAGGCTTCATCCCTCCTCCTGGATTACTTAGCTGACCTACTACACAGTGTTCTTTTTCTAAAAATTCATGCCTCTGCTATTTCTGCTCATTTTCCCACTGAGCAGCCTTTTTTCTCACACCCTTTGATCAAACAGTTCCTCAGAGGGGCTAGCAGCTTGAGGCCCCCCAGAAGGGCACCAACACCAGCTTGGGACCTTTAATTGCTTTGGAAAAGCTCACCCTGCCTCCTTGCGAACCAGCTTCTTCTGTAGAGCTAAAATTAATCTTCTGGAAGACTGCCTTCCTGCTGGCCATCACTTCAGCTAGAAGAGTTTGAGCTACAAGTGCTCATGGCTGTGGAACCCTTCATCTTTCATGCTAATCGGGTATCCCTCAGAACTAACCCATCCTTCATGCCCAAGGTGGTGTCCAGTCTGGCTCTCAACCAAATGCATTCATTTGCCCACCTTCTTTCCTAATCCCCAGAACAAGGGGGAAAGGATTCCTCATTCTTTAGATGTGCACAGACAACTCATACTATCTAGACAGGACTAAATACTTCAGAAAGTCTCAATTGTGAGTTAGCTTTGCTACAGGGGCAGAAGGCAAAGCCATCTCCAAGCTAATCATTTCCAAATGGATAGCACACTGCTTTCATTTCTGCTACAAACAGCATGGTAAGCCCCCCCCCCCCCCAAGAATGTCAGGTCACACTTCACCAGAGCAGCCTCTACCTCTGCTGCTTTCCTCCGTGGAGTTTCCACCAGGGACATCCTGGAGGCTGCCACCTGGACATCTGTTCACACTTTACCAAGCATTACCACCTGCCTCTCCTCCAAATCCCAGGCAGGGTTTGCCCCTGTAGTCTTGTAGGGAATCCTAGCCAGCCTCTGTCTTCCTGGACCAGACAGGACAGTACAGACACCTGTTTCCTCAGCTTTGGGAATTTACCCAAATGGGATGATTGCAACAGTGAATACACTTTAACATGTGCATTTTTGGTAAGTGTACACAACTGTACTTTACTGTTCGTACTAACCCCTCCATGCCCAAAGTGGTCAATGAAATGTCCCTTAACCAATGCATCCATTTACCCACTTTCTTCCCTTCACCAGAGAATGATCGAGTGTGCTCCATTCTTTGGATGTTCATAGGCAGCTGAGGTTTTATCTAGATGAGACCAAGGACATTAGAAAGTCCAACTGCATTTGTATCATTTCACCCCAGGGCCCTGGGGAAAGCTGTATCCAGACTTAATCTTCCAGGATTTGTGCTACTATCTTTGTTGCTCTTTCCATGGGAAAGAGCTGGCGCAGTCAAAGCCCATTCCACTAGAGCAGTGACTTCTAAAGGGGCACTTAAAGGCATGGACATGGCCACCAGCTTTGCAGCAGCCGCATGGTCCTTTGTGCACTCCTTCTCTAAGCACTAAATTGGGTGCCCTTTCCAGAATTAGGGCAGGATTTGCAAGAGCCGTTCTCTGTAGGTTCCTGGAAACAGCTACTTCCTCCACCCATTCCTGTACATGAGCTGTGGTACTCTCCCACATGTGAGAATACTGCAACATGAGTATAGGACATAAATTAGTTGTGTAAAATCTTACACAAAATGTCCTCTTCCATGTTGCAATATTCGTTCCCTCGCTCCTACCCCCTTTACCCTGTGTGGATGGAATCCTTTCTTTTTTTTAAGACTTGTCCAACTGGAGGGTCAGTTCTCAGGTTTGTGCCTGCAGACATATTTATGGCCCACAGTTTATGGCTCAGCATGTGACATCCCACAGACCAGACTACAACCAGCCTTAAGCTTTGGTAAATTAGCTGGATATTTGGGAAGCTTGAGGGGGTGGATCCCACATGTGAGAATACTGAAACATGGAAGAGGACCTCTATGGTTAAGATTTTACACAACTATTCTACTGTCCTGTCTGCACTTTTCCAGACAGTGTTGGTGTACTCCATTAAGACTCACCTGGCTGCCATTTCCACTTGTCTGCCTGTGTGTACCCCCTTCAGCTTCCGGATTGCTAGAAGCCCCAACTTATTCCTAAAGGAAGTGCTGCATCTCAGAACCCCCAGGAAACCTATTTCTCTACCCTGGGACCTGAATTGCATCTTGGAGAAGCTCACAGTAGCCCCTTTTGAACCAACTTCTAAGGCTTCTGTGAAACACTGCACATGGAAAACTGTATTTGTAGCCTTAAAATCGGCTAGAAGAGTGTCCAAGTTGCAGGGTCTCATGGGCATTTCTACTTTCCTAATTTTCCACAAAGACAGGGTAGCCTTTAGGACTAATCCTTCATGCCCAAGGTGGTCAACTAGATTTCCTTAAAGCTATTCACCTCCTTACCTTGTTGCCCATCGTCAGAGTGGCAATCTTGCATTTTCTTGACATGCATAGACACTAGGTTCTACTTGGACCCATCAGAAAATGTGACCAGATGTTGGTCTCCTTCCATCCCAGGGCCCTGGGGAAAAGCGGTGACAAACCAGTTTCAGCCTGATTTTTCCAGGGCAATTTCTTTCTGATATGCACATCATGGAATATCCTTGGAGTATGAGGTTTAAAGCACACTCCACCACTAGGGCTATGGCTTCATCAGGAGCTTTCTTCAAAAGGTTAAACACTCTATTTTAGAAGCTGTTACATGGACATCTGTCTGCACATTTACCACCTATTACAAATTGGACCGATTTTCCAAATCGAGGGTTAGATTTACCAGGCCGTCCTCTGGATTTTTCAAGAAACATTCCAAGCCACCACCCTCTACCTCTGTGAGCTTTCGGACTTGTCCAAGAGTCCAGAATACTGCACCATGTAAGAGGACATCTCTGGTTATGGTACTATTTTACACAATTGTAACCTTTAGTGAAGTGATCTGATAATTGGTTAGCGAATGAAGGAATGGGGGAGGGGGCTGAATTTTAGTATATGTCGGCGCAGCTTTTAGTATTTCTTTTGCCAAGCAGACTTAATGAACTGCTCTGTTCTTCCTTGGAGTTGAAGAATCTGGAGTCTCCTGTAGTCATTGTGAATGAGGCATCCCTGTTGATTACTTGGGGGATTGTCTGTGCAGCTGGGTAAGGAGGAGCTGGCAGATTCAAAGTTTTATCCCAACAGGGTTCACTTCCTGTATCTTTCTACCATTCCGATTTTATGCTGCATAGAAAAAGGCTTTATGTTCTTAGTTTCACTGTTGGTCATCACATTTGGGTTATCCTGCCAGGGGTAACCCTGTCAGCCCGGATACCAGAGGCTTAGTATTTGAGTTGGTTGCTGTCGCTCCAGGACTGACTGTCATCAGTGGTATAAAATCAGGCAACCAACACCATTACATTAGTCTTTCTTGCTGAGGAGCCCAAAGCAGTCCCCACGAGTGATGGCCTGCCGCTACTTGAGTTTTCATTTCCTGATTGAAGTTTGTATTCTAAAACCAAGTACCCCATTGGGGATCCTTTTTTCTTGCTCTAACCGATGTCCGAAAAAGTCTTGCCTGTGGAAAGCAAATACCACACAGACTTCCATTCTTAACTGGTCAACTGTTAAGGCCCAGACCACGACTTCCCTCGCTGTCGCTTTTGTGCTTTGTTCAATGCTAGAACTGTACGTCGTCGGGTCCTTATTGTAGCTAGATATTTTTGCGCTCGGTCCTCAAATTCGGATAAGGCCATCAGTAAGCCATCCAAATACCGATCTTCTGAAAAACGGACTGCACAGGTCTAAAACTGCTGACTACCCTTCCGCTAAGCTAGTCAGTTCTTTGGTCTTCAGTGAGGTGCTATCGCAGCCCTTGATGCCCACTTCTGTGTGTTTGCAGGCCGCTATGGAGACCCTTTGAGTCGGGTATGCTGTGAGATGATTTTTTGACTAAGGATCCTGCAGATGTCTCTACATTGCTCAGCAGCTCCGAACCCATCCAGTCACTGGCTTCTGAGGAAGTACTTTGCACTACAGATACTCAACCCAAACCTACAACTTTTCACTTCAGTGCTTTCTAAAACTACTGAGTTTCTAACGCCCAGGGTACAAACTACGCCCAAAAAAAGATCCAAGTTCAGGCACCTGCTTCCTTGCCTCAATCCCAAATGTTTAAAATGGTGGAAGACCTTATGCTTACTAGGGGAAGCCAAGCTATCCCTTCCAAAAACACTTGTCCCCACTAGTGATCAGAACAGGAGTCTCACTCTGCTTCTGAATATGAAGACATGCAACCCCTCTCTGCTTATGAGGATTCTGATAGAGGAATCTTTCTTCTGCCTCTCCACCTGAGGAGTTTTAATTTGGGGAAACCCTTCAAAGCATTTCCAATGGGATCGTTAAGACTATACTCGGTGAAAGACTCAGGAAATGGTTAATTTACCATAGCACAGACCTTTGGCCACTTCTCCTGTCCAGGTTGTTCTGGATGTTTTTATGGAATCCAGTTTGACTACTGACGCCCTTCCTCCTGCTCCCAGGAAACCTGACTGGCACTGCAGAGTACGAACCAGTGACCAGTTGGAATTTATTAACTCTGACATGTTTTCAATGCCTTCAAGGAGAATACACAATGAATGAAACACCCAACATAAATACTACATCCAATTACTCTGGAGATTTTTCCAATAATTAGAATGAGATTTCCTAACTGAATTTATACAATTAAGTTCTGAATGCATACCCTTGAGGTATCAAATTTTAAGAATATAAAAACCATCATATAAAAGTATGTCCCTAAGGCAAATATCAGTAGAGGCATATTTAATTTTTTCCACCTTTTCTAATAGTCCCCTGTAAGCCCACAGATGAGCCATGATGTACTTGGTGAAAGTGAACTGCCGCAGAACTGTTATCTTTAAAATTTTCTACATCTCTCATATGCTCTAAAAATCTAAATTTAAAAGCCATTTTAGACTGACCAATGTAGAACTTGTTACAGGAACATTTTAAAGACATAATATCCATTGTTAAATGTAAGGCATGCAAACGTATTGTTAGTAGTTTTGGAAATATTAATGGACAAAGATTTAGTTTTTTTTTTTAGATATGATATTGTTGGTATAATTTATGCCCTTAAATTTCCCTGTAAAGTTTTACATTGGTCAGTCTAAAAGGGCTTTTAAAGTCAGATTTTCTGCATGAGATGCAGAAAAGTTTAGATACCAGTTATGTGGCAGTTCATTTTCACCAAGTACATCAGGTCTCCTCTGTGGGCTTACAGGGGACTATTTTAGAAAACGTGGAAAGAATTGAATATGCCTACTGATACTTGTCTTGGGAACAGACTTTTATAAAGAAACTATTTATATTAAATTTGATACTGTAATACCCATGGGTGTGAATTCTGAACTTAAATGGACATTTCTCCTTTAATTAAGATGCGATTTCCTAATTGAGTTTATATTGAGTAATTGGATATAGTAGTTGGCTTTTTCATTGTGTATTCTACTTGAAGGCATTGCAGCAGAGAAGTCAGTAAAATTTTGTCTGTACTTATTTTAGGGTTGCCACCTTCCTTCACGGCTAAAACCGGAGCAAAGCCAAGCCCCTCGCGTCACCAGTAACCCCGCCCACCCCAACCCCCTCTCCCGCCAACATACCTCGTATTTTGTAATGTCACGACAGCATCACTCAACGGGAACGCCCTCTTTTTTTCGTTCCAGACGCCTGCTTTTGGCTGGTTTACTATGCTTTTCTGTAAAAAAAAAAAAAAAAAAAAAAAAAAAAAAAAAAATTAGTAAATCAGCCGATTTACAAACTCCAATAGTCTGTTTCCTTTTTGAAACAGAATACCGGAGTTTGTACAGTATTTTCCGGACTACCGGAGAATCAGTTTGATTTCCTGATAGTCCGGAAAAAAAACGGAGGGGTGGCAAGCCTAACTTATTTGGTCACTGGTTTGTGGTTTTGATTTTATTTTGAGTTAGGTACTTAAGAGTCTTGACGCTGACAAATTCCTTTTCAAAAATCTTACTGCTGACCCAGAGGTTATCTCTCTGGTATCTAAAGGAGTTGAAGCAACCTCAGCTAAGAATCCAATCCCCTCAGACAGGGATTCCCAAGCTTTAGACAGATGGGGGGAAAAGTATACACCTCTGCTACTCTTGCTATTAGAGCATTAGTGTTGGTTCCACATGCTGAAATATCAGCAGCAAATAAAGAATTACAAGATCTAATTCATTCTGCAGGTCAAGTTTCTAAGCACACCTTGCAGTGTGGCTTTGGCCTAGAAGCATCTAGCAGGGCAGCAGTCACTGTAGAAGGCATGATTGGCTTAAGGAACAAACCTTGCCAGACCATGTTTAATCCAAATTATTGGACACTCCATTGAACAAAGACTTTTTGGCACCCAGGCAGAAAAGTTCTTAAAAGATGGAAGAAAAAGCTAAATCTATGCAGACTACTTAAGGTCCAGCCTCTGAGGTTCAGTAGGCATTGCCCCTCCAAGCACTGATCCTTTCCTGCCTCCAGGCCAGCTCTTCCCAGACCCAGGGGAAGCAGACCCCCCCCCCCCCCCGACAGCAGCTCCAGGGAATGCATAGATCTAAGCAGTGGAGTTCCTCCTCTTCAAAAACAGGGAGTGCAAAGCCACCCCCTTATGGTAAGAACTCACAATGACTTTACAAATCCACCCCTTACCTCTGCCCACCTGCTTGTGCCCCTAGGAGGAAAACTCCTTCCATGCAAGCAGCTGGACCTCTAATGACCAATGGGGGTCCTAAATAGTGTCCCTGGGATACAAATTTTATTTCCACACACTGCCAACCCCAAAAGGGTTCCTAGACCTTCTTCCAAACCAGTGGGTAAAGGCCAAAAAGCAAGTCCTTTCCCTGAGGGCAGTACATGTTCCTGCAGGAAATATGGGCTAATGTTTGTTCCAGACTCTTCCTGGTACCCAGAAAAGAGGGCACTTGGCACCCAGTCCTCTATCTATCCATTCTAAACTTTTTGGTGATAAATTTCAAAATAGTCACCCTCCAGCTTCTTCCTATGTTTTTCCAATGTTTGGTTAGCCACCCTAGACCTGAAAGAGGCCTACCTACACATCCCAATCAGGGAATCTTGCAGGAAATATCTACGTTTCAGGGCAGGATCTATGCACTTGGTGTTCTGTGTGTTTCCCTTTGGCTTACCCACTGCTCCCAGAGTTTTCACAAAATGCCTGGCTCCAGCCATTGCTTTTTGCAGACAAAGAAATTTTCAAATTTACCTCTACCTAGACGATTGCTTGATTCAGGCAGATGGGAAAGGCTGTTAAAGCACATTGTCTTTGTAAAGGATCTACTGACCTCCCTGGGGTATACTATCAATGAAAAGTCAAAAGTAGTCCCCACACACAATTGTATTCCTTGGGAGCAAGCATGGACACAGCATCCCAGATGGCATTCCTTACTCCAGAAAAACAAGCCTACCTGACTGCCTACTTCTCTCGACTAGCCACTAGAACCCAGTTATCTGCAAGGAAAATCCTGCAAGCTCTAGGGTTCATGGCCTTCTGCATTCTACTCATTCCATATGCCAGACTGCATCTGAGGAAACTACAGTGGCACCTAAAAAGCCTTTGGTGATGACGCACTCAAGACCTGGAAACTGTCATACCAGTGTTACCTTGTCTAAGGAATGGTCTTTGGGCAGCAGCATGCAACCTTAAGGGACTACCCTTCTCACAACCCCATGCCACCCAGACCCTCATCTCAGACTATTCCTGGGGTGCACACCTGGACGGCAGGTGCGTTCAGGGTCATTTAAGCCCAAATCAAATACATCTGCACGTCATCCAAAAAGATGTTAGCTGTGCAGCACGCCCTGGCAGCTTTTGGACCTCTACTCTCCCCGGGACCTCTAATCAAAACGGACACCACAGTGATGTGGTATATCAACAAGCAGCGAAGGACTTGCTCTTATCCACTCTGCAAGCTCGCCATGACCCTTTGGCACACTGCCTCAGCCATGCAACTACACCTGCTAGCACAATTTCTGCCAGGCTCCCTAAACTCTCTGGCAGACGACTTGAGCAGAAACCTACTAGACCCGCAAGTTGCAGCTAGACCACAGAACCTTCACCCTTGTAACTCCTAAATGGGGCACCCAGAAGGTGGACCTCTTTGCCTCCCACTCCAATAATCAGCTCGGCAAATTCTGCACCAGGGAACCTCAGAGCAAGGCCTGGAAAGTGGATGCTTTATCGTTCCAGTGGGTAAACCTCTCTATGCATTTCCCCTTCTACCAGTCATTTCAAGGGTACTGCTCAAAGTAAGGGTGAAAAAAAGGGGCAATCCTGATTGCCCCAGACTGGTCACGTCAGCACTGGTACCCACTGCTGTGCAGCCTGTCGCCCCTGCCACCACTGCACCTACCTCAGATCCCAACACTCCTGACTCAGAGGAATGGAGAATTCATGCATCCCTAATTGCAGACCCTCAACCTGGCAGCCTGGCTTATTCCCTGACCTCTCCTCAAGCTGCCAACCTAAGCAAACCAGTTCTAGATGTTGTGCGAGGCCAGACGGTCCAGCACTAGAGCATCCTATGCTGACAAGGGAAAAGGTTTTGCACCTGGATCCAGGCTAAGGGAACTGGAATGGCACAGCCCTCCCTACCTCTAATCCTGGAATACCTAGCAGACTTACTACACAGGGGTCTGTCCTTCTCTATTTAAAATTCATGCCTCTGCCATCTCTGCGCATTACAGCACAGACACCTCTCCTCACCCTCTCATCAAACCGTTCCTAAGAGGGGCCAACACCTTAAAGCTGCCCAGAAGAGCTCCTAACCCAGTTTGGGACCTTAAGTTTGTGTAGGAAAAGCTCAACCTACCCCCATTTGAACCTGAAGCTTCAGCAGAGTTAAAATTCCTCTATTGTAAGACTGTCTTACTTCTGGCCATCACTTCTGCTAGAAAAGTGTCAGAGGTACAAGCGCTCATGGCTGGTAGAGGCCTTCATTTTCCATGCTGACAGGGTCTCCCTCAGGACTTAACCCATCCTTCATGCCTAAAGTGGTGTCCAGTATGGCTCTCAACCAATCCATTCATTTGCCCACCTTTTTCCCTAACCCCCAAATCAAGGGGGAAAGGATTCTGCATTCTCTAGATGTGGAGACAGCTAAGATTCTATCTGGACAGGAATAAATAGTTTAGAAAAACTGATCAATTGCTAGTCAGCCTCGCAGCAAAGGGCAAGGCCATATCCA
Source organism: Protopterus annectens (assembly GCF_019279795.1). NCBI lineage: Eukaryota > Metazoa > Chordata > Ceratodontiformes > Protopteridae > Protopterus > Protopterus annectens. The sequence goes on from NC_056728.1 coordinate 202,033,883, forward strand.
AGCAATATCCAGATGGTTAGTACACTTCATCCATTTCTGCTCCAAACATTGGAAACCGCCCCCAAAGGGGGTCAGGACACTTCATCAGGGCAACCTCCATCTCTGCAGTTTTTCTGAGGGGTCCCCACCATGAACATCCTGGAGGCTGCAAGATGGACATCTGTTAATACCTTCCCCAAGTGTTACCACCTGCATGTCTTCAAATCCAAAGCATGCTTTGCCACTGCAGTCTTGCAGGGCATCATAGCCAGCCCAAGTCTTCTTGACTGCCTCCACCCTTTTCTTCAGCTTTTTTAATCAACCCAAATGTGATGACTGCAACAGTGGAATATAGCATAGTACAGTTTTTGTACACTTAACATAAATGTTGATGTATTTACTGTTGCAGTCCTGGTCCCCCCCCCCACACACACACACACACACACACACACACACACACACATCCCCCTTGTCTCCCTCCCTCTCACATTAAAGGGAAATTTTGGTATTTACTTTCTACTGGTGATTTTCAACCATAATCTAGCCCCCTATTTGGGGGCTCCTGACAGACCAAAAGAAACTGATGTAATGGTGTCAGCTGCCTGATATTATACCATTGATGACCTGACGTCAGTCCTGGAGTGACTGCTACCGACGCAAAAATAAACCTCTGGTATTCGGGCAGACTGGTTACCCTAGCAGGGATAACCCAAATGTGATGACTGGAACAGTGAATACACTCAATCTACATTTGTTGTGTACAAAACTGTACTTTGCTGCTGCCCATTGTGTGGGAGTAGTGTGGTTTCAGGCTTTATCAAAGAGTTCATCCCCTCAATGTTTTGGGTCCACTAAGGGCCCCTAACTGAAGTATCTATTCTGGTTTTGCTTCCCTGCTTCCACCAGGTGTTTCCACTGTTGATAAAGATAAACTTCAAGAAGCTTTTCATTTGCAAGATGTAGAGGAAGAAGCTTTCCATGGCTTGTGTAAGTGATGCTACCCCACTATCTTCTTTGTGATGTCTTGTCTGGCATATTTTGTCCATTTGTTCCAATTTTGTTTAGTAGCTTTTTCATGTAAGAGTTCATTCTTGGTGGCAATTTGCCTCAACTTTTAAGCTTTCTAAACTTAATCATGAAGATGTTCATGTTTAACTGTTGCAGTCATCACATTTGGGTTATCCGCCTGCAGGTAGCACTCAGTCTGCCTGAATACTAGTCCTGAATTTCTGCTTCGGATGCTGTCACTTTTTCCATGTCAGGTCATCAGGGGTATAAAGCATGCAGCCGATGCCATTACATCAGCTTTTCTTGCTGTGTAGTGTCTGAAGCAGAAGCAGTTCGCAAGTACTGTTCTGCCACTTCCTGAAATTTTCATTTTTCGAGTTTAAGACCGGATAACCCCGTTGGGGATCCTTTTTTTGTGCTCAAACCGATGGAAAAATTGTCTAGACTGTTGAAAGCAAAATACCTCAAAGATTTTCATTCTTACTGCATCACCTGTTAAGGCCCAGACCACAAGGTTCCTCGCGATCAGTTTTGTGCCTTGTTCTAGTCCCAAACTTGTCATTGGGCTATTTTTGCCACTAAATTCTTTTGCTCTGTCTGTATTCCAGAATGGCTTCAATAAGCCCATCCGACTTGCGATCTTCCGAAAAAACGTAATGATAAAGCCAGACACACTGTTTGGGTGCAAAACTGCAGATGCTTCCGTTAATCTAGTCGCCAGTCTGCTGGTACTCGGTGAGGTGCTTTCACAGCCCCTGATACCTGCTTCTACAGATTTGTAGGCCTCTACTGAGACCCATTCTGAGTCTGGTATGCCGAGAGATGCTTCAACTGTGGAACCTGCAGATGTCTCTACCTCAGATGGGTCCGGAGCTACAGTGCAGGCACTGACTTCTGAGGGTGTATTCAGGCCTACCAATTTTCATATTAAACCAACAACTTCGTTTCAAGCTAGAAATGCCAAATTCCCTCGGGCCTAAAGCTCACACTACACCTAGAAAACACATTACCAAACTGCATTCTCAGTCCCATATTCCTCAAAAACAAATTATTAGAATGGCTGACTACTTACCTTAATTCGGGGAAGCCAGCCTTCCTCCTCCAAGAGACCTAGAACTGATTCTGATTCTTCTGATCAGGAACCTGATCTCTTCCTTCTGACTATCTGGATTTACCCTTGTCTACTTATTAGGATACTGATGCAGAGAATCCCCTTCCCTTTGCTTCCCCTCCAGAAGATTTTTCTTTTAGTGAAACCTTGCATGTGGGAGCATTTCCGCTGGGAAAGCCAGGCCTATTCAGAGTCCAAAGAGACTTAGGGAATTTTTACTCTTGCCTCAACAGGCCTCTAGCTATTCCTCCTGTTTTGGAGATTGTAGATGTTTTCTTGGAATCCAGCCTTACCCCAGACACCTTGCCTCAAACTCCCAGGAAACCTGACGTGTACTACAGAGTACCTGACTCTCACAAATTCCTCTTCAAGAATCCCACTGCGGATCCAGAGACCATTTCCCAAGGACCAAAAGGTATTAAGGCTACTACTGCCAAAAATTCTACCACTTATGATAGGGACTCTAGAGCTTTAGACAGATGGAGTAAAAAGATGTACACTTCTGCTGCTTTGGCCATTAAGGCTTTAAATATCCACTTTCATATGTTAAAGTATCAGCAGCATATTATGGGACTGCTTACAGAAAATTATGTTGATTCCTGACTGTGCTGAAAACAAGAGTTTCAAGAGTTGATTCATTCTGCTGAACAAGTTCGTAAACTTACTTTGCAGTGTGGTTTTGATGCTTTGGAAGCATCTTTCCGGGCTGCTGGTAGTGGGTCTCTACTCAGACGGCATGCTTGGCTTAAGGAACAAAACTTGCCAGATCATGTTAAAGCTAAATTACTGGATGCACGCTTAAATTAAGAGCTCACTTTCTGCAACAAAGCAGAAGTCCTCAAAGATGGCGGAAAAAGCAAAGTCTGTGCAAACTGTTAGATTTCTTACAAGTACAGCCGCCTAGATTCAGTAGGCATTGGCCTTCAAACATCTGGTCTTTTCCAGTCCCTTCCCTGCCTTTTCAGTCTAAACCCATGAGCAGCAGACCACCAAAACTTCAGTCTCAGGCTATGCTCAGATCTAGGCAGTGGGGGGGCACCCACTTCCAAAATAGGGAGTAGTAAGCCACCCCCCCTAAGGAAAAATGGCACAGTGACTTATCCTTAACTCTTCCAAGCCATACTCAACTACTTGCTCCCTTGGGAGGAAAGCTTCCCCTGCATGCAAAAAACTGGGAACTCTACCCAGGACAAATGGGTTTTACACATAGCTTCCTTAGGATACAAATTCCACTTCAACTCTAAGTGGATGGTCAGACTTACCCAACAAATCAGTGGGTGCAGGCCCCAAAACAAGTGTCCTCTCTCCTCAGTATGAGGGCTGTTCATCCATTCCCAGCGGAACAAAGGGGGCAAGGTTTTTATTCAAGACTGTTTGTGGTTCCCAGAAACGAAAACTCCTGGCATCCTATCCTGGACCTGTCTATACTAAACACCTTTCTGGTGGTTCCAAACTTCAAAATGTTTACTCTTGAAACTGCTTCCTCCTATGCTAGCCAAGGATTCCTGGCTGGTAGTCCTAGACTTAAAATAAGCTTTCCTGCACATCCCAGTAAGGGAATCCTGCAGAAAATACCTACTTTTCAGGGTGGGCTCCATGCACTTTGTTCTCTGCACTTTCCTTTGGCTTATGTACTGCACCCAAGGTATTCAAAAAGTGCCTAGCTCCAGCCATTGCATTTTGCAGGCAGAGAAATATTCAGATTTACCCATACTTGGATGATTGTCTGATTCAGGCTTGAAAGTCGGGACTTGCTATTACAACACCTGGTATTTGTAAAGGGACTTCTAACATCACTGGGGTACACAATCAACAATAAATCACACCTAGTACCCTGCCAGCAGAGATTGTATTCTGGGAGCAAGCTTGAACACAACTTCCCAGATGGCATTCATTACTCCAGAGAAGCAAATTTACTTGACAACCTACTTCAACTTATTGGGCACAAAAACCCAGCTCTCGGCAAGGAAAATCCTGCAAGCCCTGGGTTTCATGGCCTCTTGCATTCTGTTCATTTTATATGCAAGGCTGTATTGAAGAAACTCCAATGGTATCTAAAAAGTATGTGGTGTCAACATTCTCAGGACCTGGAAGCAATGATTCCTTTCATTCCTTGCCCAAGGACAGAGTTCCTTTGGTGAGCAGAGGCCTGCTACCACAAGGGGCTCCCTTTCACTCTGCCCCCTGCCGCTCAAACCCTAATGACAGACTCTGACATGGCAGGGCAGTGTGTGTAGATGAAATAGAAAGTGAAACATGCACTTGCATATCAATTCAAGAAATGCTAGCTGTACAGAATGCTCTGACAGCCTTCAAAGACCTTATTCTTCCAGGACAACTACTGGTAAAGATGGACCACACCACAGTTATGTGGTACAGAAGCAGGGGGGAACCCACTCCTACCCTCTCTGCAGATTAGCCATGGCTGTGTGGAACACAGCCTTGAGCTACCAGGTGCACCTACAAGCTCAATTCCTGCCAAGCAAACTAAATTCACTGGCAGACTACTTGCGCAGAAATCTCATGGACCCACACGAATGGAAGCTAGAACCCAAAATGTTCAACCTCTTGAACAAATGGATTCCAGAGGTAGACATGTTTGCCTCCCCTCAGAACTACCAATTGAACAAATTCTGCACCAGAGCTCCACACAGTCGAGCTTGGAAAATGGATGCCCTGTCCTTCGCCTGGGAAAGCCTCTGTTTATGCCTTCCCCTTCTGCTTCTCCGTTCGAAAGTTCTACTAAAGATCAAACAAGCCAAGGACAGTAATGATTGCACCAGATTGGCCACGCCAGCACTGGTACCCCCTCTTGCGCAGTTTGACACTGCTATAGCCATGGCACCTGCCTCAGACCCCTTCCCTGCTGTCCCAGCAGGCGGGCCAGATTCTGCACCTTCAGTTTCAAACCCTGAACCTTGCAGCCTGGCTAAGTCCATGAGCTCTCCTCTGGCAACCCTCAGTAAGCATGTGCTGAATGTCATTCTTAAGGTAAGGAGGCCTAGTACTAGAAAATCCTATTCTAAAAAGTGGAAGATACTATTCCTGGAGCCAGGCTTGGGATGGCTCCAACGGTGCCCAGCTCGTAGTCTAGATTATTTAACAAATGCTCCACAAGAGCCTACCCTTGTCAGTTAAGATTCATGCCTCTGCCTTTTTCAGCACATCATAATACTGAGCCACCCCTCTACTCTCACCCCTTGCTAAAACCAATTCCTTAGGGCCAAAGTTTAAGACCCCCCCCCCCCCCCAGGAGAGCTCCCACTCTAGCCTGGGACCTTAACTTTGTATTGGAAAAGCGCAGGCCCCCCCCTTGAACTAGCTGCTACAGCAGTTGAAATTACTTTCCTGGAAAACAGGCTTATTTCTAGCCATCACTTCAGCAAGAAGAGTGTCTGAATTACAGGCCCTCATGGCAGTGGAACCCTTTATTACCTTCCATGCAGACAAGGTTTCCCTCAGGACTAATCCATCCTTCATGCCCAAGGTGGTCTAGTGTGGCCCTATACCAGTCCATTTTTCTACTTTTTTCCCTAATCCTCAAAGTAAAGGGGAATGGATACTGCACTCTGGATGTGCAGACATTCTATCTGGACAGGACTAAGCCTCTCAAAATCTGACCAGCTGTTGGTCATCTTTGCTGCAGAGGGGGAGGCTATTTCAAAGCAAACCATTTCCAAATGGATAGCCCATTGCATTCATTTCTGCTACAAGCACCATGGAAAACCTACCCCACAGGGGATAAGATCACATTCCGCCAGGGCTGCATTTACCTTTATGGCATTTTTCACAAGAGTCCCTACCAGGGACATCCCGGAGCTCTGTACGTACCTTCACCAAGCATTACCACCTGTCTCTTTTTCAAATCCAGAGCTGGATTTGCCACAGCAGTCTTACATGGCTTATTTGCTAGACCTAATGCTGTTTACCTACCTCCTCCATTCCTTGCTTTGAGAATCAAGCCAAATGTGCTGGCTATGACCGTGAATACCCTCCAACATCTATATATGTTAAGTGTACACAACTGTTCGCTTCACTGATGTTCGAATCAAACTTAATTTCTAACCAAAACTGCAGAGTTTAAGGGCCAGAGTACGCACTACACTTAGAAAACAGACTACTGAAGCGCATGCTCATATTCCCATGCCATCAAAACAAATGCGTAGAATGTCTGAATACCTTATGCAGATAAGGGGAAGTCGGGCTTCCCCTACAAAGAGACAAATAATCCAGTCCCCTTTAGCTTCCACACACCTGGAGTCCGATGAGTCAGATTTCTTGTTATGAAGACATGCCCTTATCTGCCTTTGAGAATTGAGATGCAGAGGAATCCATGCCCTCTGCCTCTCCTCCAGAGGATTTTTCATTTGGTGAAACCTTGTATACTTTGAGAGCATTTCCATTGGGAATGCAAAGACTACCCTCAGTCCAAAGAGAGACTGAGAATTTAGTTGCCTCAGCACAGGTGGTTAACTATACCCCCTGTCGTGAATGTTGTGGATGATGATTTTATGGAATCCAGTCTTACTTATGACGCTACCTCCTGCCCCAAGGAAACCAGACTGGTACTACAGAGTACCTGATAGTCTTGAGTTTCTTTTTAAGAATCCTACTGCTGACCCAGCTATCATTTCCCAGGGGCCTAAAGGTATCAAGGCTACTAAAGCCAAGAATCCCACCCCTTCGGACAGGGAATACAGAGCTTTGGACAGATGTGGCAAGAAGGTATATATGTCTGCAACTATTAGGGCATTGAATTTCCAGTTTTACATGCTGAAGTACCAGCAACATATTATGGAACTCATTAAACAAAAGGTGGTAACATTTTTTCCAGACTATGCAGAAGATGAATTGCAAAAGCTTATGCACTCTGCAAGCTTTGTCAGTAACCATACTTTGCAGTGTGGCTTTGATGCCCTAGAAGCATCTTGCAGGGCTGCAGTCACTGGCTGTGTACTGAGATGTGCTTGGATGAAGGAGCAGACTTTGCCAGACAAATGTCAAATCAAAATTACTTGACGCTCCTCCTTTGAATAAGGATGGTTTGTTTGGCACCAAAGCAGAAGAGGTTCTTAAAGATGGAAGAAAAAGCTACATCTATGCAGACTGTTAAAGAATTCCTACAAGTGCAACCCCCTAGATTCAGTAGTGCATTTTCCTTCAAAGCAGTGGTCCTTTCCAGCACCCTCCAGTCTTTCTCAAACAAGACCCAGGTGAAAGATCACCCAGACTTCCGTCTCAGGGTATGCAGAGATCTAAGCAATGGAGTGCCCCCATCCCTAAAGCAGGGAGTGGTAAGCCACCTCCTTACAGAAAAAGCGCACAATGACTTATTTACTCCATTTCCCGGCCCTGCCCAATTGCTTGTGCCCCTAGGAGGAAAACTTGCCCTTCATGCAAAAAACTAATGTCCGCTCAGAACTGATAGCTCTTCAACATTGTATCCCAGGGGTATAAATTTATTTCCATTCACTGCCACCTCCAAGTGGGTTTCCAGACCTTCCTCCAAACCAGTGGGCAGAGTCTCAAAACCAAGTACTCTCCCTGCTAAAAATCAGAGCTATTCAGCCTGTTCCAGTAGAACAGAGGGGTTAAGGATTCTACTCCGGACTCTTCCTGGTACCCAGAAAGAAGGCTCTTGGCGATCAATCCTGGATCATTCAACTCTCTACACCTTCCTGGTGGTACCAAAATTCAAAATGCTTACTCTGCAACAGCTTCTACCTATGCTAGCAAGGATGCCTAGTTAGTCACCCTAGACTTAAACCTATCTGCACATCCTATAAGGGAGTCATGCAGGAAATATCTAGTTTCAGGGCTGGATATATGCATTATCAGTTCTCTGCACTTTGGCTTATCCACTGCTCCCAAAGTATTCACAAAATGCTTGGCTCCAGCCATTACTTACTGCAGGCAGAGAAAATCCAAATGTAACTGTACTTGGACTGCCTGAGTAATGGAGTACCGCGCCCAGACTCGAAACATGTTTAAAACATCATGGCATGACGTTTCCTGCACTTTAACAGCACTCTAGGATTATTTACGGGATTTTAAATATTTTTATATGTAATTCCAGACTCGCACCACCTGGAGGCTGGCATATTGACATGGTTTGGATAAATCAGGTTGCCATCCAGTATCCCAGAAATCATTGTTTGGCTCAAATGTTACATCATGCAGGCCTCAGTTTGCTTAAAGTTCTTGTCATTTCATAGATGTTGCATGCGTACAAAGTACTGAGTAAAATGGAACAGTGTAAGTAACATTCCCTGCTGCTGGATGACTACTTAAAAGAAACAGTGCAGATGCCACAGAACACACTCAAAGTGCTGTTTACTGCTGCCTTTTTTTCTAATTTAGTTTAAATGGCACTAATTTGTGAAACAATGAATTCCAGTCCATTTATTTCTCCCCTCCCCCATAACAGCTTCCCTAGCTGTCAAAGTCCTGAGGGTAATTTGACCTGGTAATGCCATTGATTGGCAGATCTCAGCAGGGTGCTTGACTCATGTAATTTAATCTTGCTCTAGCGTTTCGTTTGTTAGAGGGGACATTTTTTTTTGCTGCACTATATCCATGGCCTTACTTGACTGCAATCACATCCAGTAAGGCCTTGCACCAAGGAGCTAAAGAATAAAACATTTTATACTATTAACCAGTTTAGATCTTTAATAATTTAAGTGTTAAGGTATCACTTCATGCTTCCACCTTGTTAAAAATTGAGATTTACATGTGCAAAGTGTGTTGGTATGCAGTGTTTGCCTTCATATGTTTTTACTCCACTGGTTGGTTTGCAAAAAAAACTTTTGCAGTGTCCCTGGATTTGTTTTTGTACATACAAACCACATTGCTATATTTTCCCCTTACTTTTTCTTGTGTCCAGAAGTCACTTACAACACAGTAAATTTTTTGATTTTTTTTTTTTTTTTTTTTTTTTTTTTTTTTTTTAAATAAAGGACATCAAGGTTAACTTGCTTTGAATCAGATAATGGATGCCACTGCAAAGAATCACTGTTGAAATATTTGTGCATGGACAAAATCCCTTACTAAATCAATTTGCCAGCCTCCAGTTGAATTGGTGCTATGGCTTTAATATACTGGTGTTTGCTTATGCCTTCCAAATATCTCCACCATTGCATACCAGTTTTGCAGTGTAGTAACCACCCGACATGCCCATACACCTTTAGCCATCAATATGCAACTACTTCTGTTCATGTAAGTATATGAATTCATTTTCAGACTTAGTGTGGAAGCTGCACTGAATAATTCTAGGTGCTTGTTCAGGTTTCACATGGTGCTTGCTTAGAGCTACTCCCATGTTAAGCCACTATGAATATGTTGCACTGCCACCTTTGATACCAGGGTAATGTTTTAATCTTTCTATTCCCGCACTGCACACTAGCAGTATCTGGTGCAAATGCAACAAAGAAGTATGCAAGCGATACACCACCTTAGCATCATTTGCCGTGCAGAATGTTCAAGTATGCATACCAAATTTCTGTGTTTCCAAACATTGGTGTTACTACACTACTACTGAATAAAATGAACAGCACTCAGGTTGGGGGAAGGATAAGGGAGCCATGACATCACAGAATGGGTGGGCCTTATTATTTTAGTTGGAATGAGATGACTGCTGTGGTGATGTCACTTTGGGGGAGGGAACTGATTAAAAAAAAGTACCTGCACTGCCTGGCCATGATGTCTGTAATTGGGCGACTCCAGCAAGCTTTATTCAAACGTGAGAATCATTTTGTAAGTGAAACCATCACAGTATGAGAAGGTAGGCTTCTGTTACAGAAGTAAGGAGAATTATAAAAATTGTAAATGCTTTATTGTTGCTTTAGAGGACAATGTAAATGGGGAGGAAAAGGGCCATGAAGTTGAGGAATACATTAGAGAAACCTGTTTTACTCTAAGGCAGACAGTCGGGAATTGCTGTTAAAGCACCTGACATTCGTAAAAAACATTCTCGCATCCCTGGGGTATGCCATCATTGAAAATAAATCAAAACTGGTGGCCCAGTCAAAAGATTGTATTCCTGGGAGCAAGCTTGGACACAGCATCCCAGATGGTATTTCTCACGTCAGGAAGGCAAGTCTATCTGACAGCCTATTTCAAACCAATGGCCACCAGAACCCAACTGTCGGCAAGGAAAATACTGCAGGCCCTAGGGTTCATGGCTTAATGCATCCTGCTAAGTTCATATGCCACACTGCATAGGAGGAAACTTCAATGGTACAAAGTCTTTGGTGCCAACATTCCCAGAACCTGGAAACTGTCATTGCCATCATACCTTGCCTAATGACAGTTTCTTTGGTGGGCAGCAGCATGCAACCACAAGGGATTGCTCTTTACTCAACCCCATGCTGCCCAGACCCTAACCACAGACTCATCAGACTATGCCTGGGTAGCACACATGGAGGGCAAATGCATTCAGGGCCACTGGAGTCCAATCAAATTCATCTGCACATCAACCAAAAAGTGATGCTAGCTCTGTAGCATGCCTTGACCGCTTTGAGATCCCTACTCTCTAGGACAACTACTAATAAAAACAGAACACAGTTATGTGGTACATCAACAAGCAGGAGGGAACCCACTCTACAGGTTAGCCATGGCCCTGTGTCACACGGACTTGGACATGCAAGTCCATCTGCAAGCTCAATTCCTGCTAGGCAAACACAACTCACTGGCAGACCAGCAGAAATCTTCTAGACACACGAGTGGCAGTCGGAGCCCAGCACCTTTAGGTTCAGAAATGGTGGACCCCAGAGGTGGATCTCTTTGCCTCTCCCTGCATCCACCAGCTCAGCAAATTCTGCACCAGGAACCCTCAAAGCAGGGCTTGGAAAGTGGATGCTCTCTTCAGTGGGTAAATCTCTTAATCTATACCTTCCCACCTCTGTCCCTTTTCCCAAGAGTATTAGGCAAAATAAGACTGGACAGTCAAAGGACAGTACTGATTTTCCTGGACTGGCCACACCAGCACTGGTACCCACTCCTGTGCACCCTGTCACCGGTTCTTCCCTGTTATCTACACCAGAATCCAACCCTGCTCTGTCAGCAGGAGGGACAGGTTTTGCATCCGCAACTGCAAACCCTAAATCTTGTAGCCTGGCTTATCCCTTGAATTCTCCCCCAGCAACCCTAAGCAAGCAGGTGCTGGATGTCCTTCTTGAAGCCAGAAGACCCAGTATAAGAAAATCCTATGCAGATAAGTAGAGTAAATACTGTTCCTGGAGTCTAAAGGAGAGGACACCACTCTGCCCTCCCTGCCTCTAATCCTGGATTACTTGGATCTAATCCACAAAGGCCTGTCCTCTTCCATTAAGATGCATGCTTCAGCCATTTCAGCTGACTACAACACTGAGCCACCTCTACTCACCCACACTTAACAAACAGTTCCTGAGAGGGGCAAACAACTTAAGGCCACAGAGGAGAGCACCCACCCCTGCTTTGAACTTTATCTTTGTACTGGAAAAGCTTACCCCCCTTGAGCCTGCAGAATTAAAATTCCTCTCTTGGAAAACAGCATTGCTTCTGGCCATCACTTCAGCTAGAAGAGTGTCTGAGCTACAAGCACTTATGGCTGTGGAACTCTTTACTTTCCATGCTGACAGGGTTTCCCTAAGGACTAACTCTTTATGCCTAAAGTAGTGTCCAGAGTATCTCTCAACCAGTCCATACATTTGCCAGCCTTCTTTCCTAATCCTCAAAATAAAGGGGAAAGGATCCTGCACTCCTTGGATGTGCACAGCTCAGATTCTACTTTTAAGGGACTAAGCCCTTCAGAAAATCAAAGTAGTTACTAGTCAGCTTTGCAACAGGGGCAGAGGGCAAGGCTGTTTCAAAGCATCCAATTACTAAATGGATAGCACATTGCATCCATTTCTGCTATAAGCACCATGGGAAACCAGCCCCTCAAGGGGTCAGAACACATTTCACTAGGGCAACACGAATCTCTACAGGATTTCTCAGGGGAGTCCCTACCAGGGGCATCCTGGAAGTTGTTGCCTGGAGTTCTGTACACACCTTCACTAAGCATTACCATCTGCCTCTTTTCCAAATCCAGGGCAGGTTTTGCAACACCAGTCCTGCAAGGCATTCTAGTCAGCTCCAACTCTTCTTGACTGCCTCCACCCTTCAGCTTTGGGAATCTACCAGTGTAATGACTGCAACAGTGAAACACTAACATAGTACGGTTGTGTACCCTTACCATAAATGTAGATGTTTGAGTGTATTCACTGTTGCAGTCCTGGCTTCCCTCCCTCCAGCCCCCTGGTTTCTTTCTCTAAAGTCTATGCCTTTTACTCCCCCCTTTCAATGGGGTATTGGTATTTACTCCCCCCTTTCAATGGGGTATTGGTATTTACTTTTTACTGATGGTGTTGTCCCCCGCCATAACTTATTTCCCTATTTGGGTGACTCCTGACATTTGGGTCAAGAACAGATGTAATGGCGTCTACTGCCTGTTTTTATACCCCTAACAGCCAGTCAGTCCTGGAGTGACAGAAATACTAAGAGTCTGGTATTGTGGCAGACTGAGGGCTACCTGCAGGCAGATGACCCAAGTGTGATGACTGCAACAGTGAATACAGTCTTTACATTTACACTTATGGTAAGTGTACACAATTGTACTTTTCGTCTCTGCTTAATGACAGCAACCATCCCCATGCTACCACTGGCCAGAATGCACATATGCAAGCTACAGTGGTAACTCAAACATTTGGTCCCAACACTTGCATCACTTGGAACAAGTCAGCCCCCTCCTTCCCTGTCTAATGATGGAAATCAGCTGGTGGATCCAGCAAGTCCAACTAAATCCAGGACTCCTACTCCAACCCTCCACCCCAACCCAAACAATGCATGCAGATGCCTAACATTTAGGTTGGGGGGGGGTTGCACTGGATTCCCTCAGGGTACAAGAAGTGGAACCCGTTTCTACAGGCAGAGCACATCAGTGTCCGGGGAAGTGATAGCAGTCTTCCTAGCACTGAAGACCTTTATTCCCCTTGTACCAGTGGTGCTCCTGATAGACTGTCAGTATCACTATTGTGGTACCTCAACAAACCGGGAGGAGCAAAAGCCTATCTGCTGTGCAAACTAACCCTGATGATATGGAACCTAGCCTCTCACCGCAACTTAGTCCTGCAGGTGGCCTACATCCCCTCACAAGACAACCACAAGCAGATTTTCTAGGCAAGACTTCCTCCCCACAGCACGAATGGATGCTGGACAAGGGGTCTTCCTAGACAGTCCACTGGTAGGGTGCTCCACAAATTAGACCAGTTTGCCCCCCCCCCCCCCCCAAGAATGCACAACTGCAGACCAACTGCTCAACTATCTAACATGGACAGGGGATGTTTTCAGCATTTCTTGGGGTTCCTTTATGCTTGCCTTCCCCTTCCCACTGAACCAGAAAGTCATCCTGAAAATCAAGGATGACAAATCAAAAATCCCATTGGTGATTCCCACTACTTCACAATCGAGCCAAGGGCAATCACTAAAAGTTAATCTACAAGGTGGACCTACTGACGCATGACAAAGGCACTCTTCTCCACCCACACAGATGTTATCCCTGAAGCTGTGGGTGATAAACTTTTTATTCCCTTCAGAAGACGTGCTTTCAGTTCGGAGTCAAGGAAACCTTCCAGCAGAAAATATTGTCCAAGTGGGAAAGATTTACAAAGTGATGTCTGGACAAGGGAAGGGACCCTTGCTCTGCTGATGCCCCCTTTGTTCTCTCGTCAGTTGATCGAAAGTGGACTCTACTCTTCAGTGAAAGTACCTTTCTGCTATGTCAGCCTTCTTGCCCCTTGATCACCCCCCCCCCTTGCTAGCCATGCTCTAAAGATCTTCCTTAAGAGGTTCTTGTGCATGAGACCACCAAAGAAACATATCCCTCCACCCTGGGACCTTAACTACATCTGGAAAAACTAACCTAGCACCCTTTTGAACTGGCTGGATCTTCCCTACAGATGTGTGCATAGAAAAATGTCCTGGTGGCTTTAACTTAAGCCAGAAGGTTATCAGTTGCTGGCCTTAATGGCTGTCCCCCTACACAATATTCCACAAAGACAGTCGTCCTGTGAACCAATACCTCCTTTATGCCTAAGGTGGTGAACGACTTGTCTCTAAACCAATCTAGCCCTCTACTCACTTCCCCTCCCCCACTAATGGAGGGTAGAGGATACTGCACTCCTTGGACGTGCACAGGCAACTAAGATTCTACCCGGACAAAACCTGAAACCATTAGGAAATCTAACCAGCTCAGTCTCCTTTCACCCCACAGCCCTCTGCATGGCGGGCTCTGAACCAACCATCACATTCTGGATCAGGAAAACTGACTCCCACCATGGAAGATTCCCCCAGTGGGAGTAAAGGCCCCATTCCACTGGCCCTGTGGCCACCTCCAGGGTTTTCATGAAAGATCTGGACACTGCATCCATTATGGAAGCAGCTACATGGACCCGCTATCCACAGTTTGACCAAAGATTACCAACTTGACCAAATTTCCAGAGCTCTGACAGGATTTGCCAGGACAATCCTGCAGGGATTTGTAGAATCATTTTCAGCATCCACCACCTTCTCATCCTTTTAAGTTGTGGTATTCTCCCACAACTAGAATACTGCAACATAGGAATAGGACATAGAATAGTTGTGTAAAATCTTACCATAACCGTAGATGTGTTCTTCCACATTGCAGTGTTCCTTCCCTTCCTGTTGCATTTCCCCTTATGGATGGCTCAGGACTGGCATTGCCCTTTCTAGGATTACCTAGGCTAATCTATTAAAAAAAACATGCAGTAGACTTTTTTTTTTCCCCCCCATCTTGGTGGATTTACTAATGACAGGCCACACTAATGACCCTTGATATACCCCACTACAGAATGTGAATATTGAGGCCTTGGGACAAGTTATGCAATGCTGCTGTGTGGTCTTCAAAAGACACCTGAGTGATGGTTTGATAACCACACATTCACCTGAGGTTGACCTGTCTACCCCCCCACCCCACCACCTAGAGTTTATGGTCTAACAGTGGGTACTGGAAAGGTGTAAATTGATTGTGCTATATAATCTTAGAACTTATATTTGGATTTTCACAATGATCATTGTCCCTTGACACCAGTTTCCTTCTAAAAGGTTAAGAATTGCTGTTAAAGCTTTTGCGTTGCCTTTTAATTTTGGCAAATTAAATTTAGAAACGAAAGGGAAAGTCTTTATTTTGGCAGCCAGTTTGCATTCTTTATGGTAAGTCTTTAATAAGACTGAAAAGCTTTTAATTTGCTTTACAGAAGGGCTAATACTGCCAAACATTTGAGGATTTGCTAGTTGCATTGCCTCAGGTGATTTGAAGCCCCCAATAGAAATTTTCTACAAGTCACTTAGTAAGCATCTTTGTTTCCAGTGTTCGCTTAAAGTACATCCATATTTTCATACTTTGGCTTTACTTAACTAGGTATTAGAATAACTAGTTTGGTGACATTTCCCTTTATTTACATTTGTTGACCGTGAGTGTCAGACTGGACGTAGGTCCATTTTCAGCGGAGGCCCAGGGAGAAAAGCTCCAGTTAAAATAAACACAGTAGTTATATTGGATTACATGGCAATTAACAATTTAACATAGCAATTACTTACAATATATTTACAGATGAAGAACATAGTACATCAATAGGCAACTAGAGTCTTTATCTGAAGTACATAACAGACATTAACAAATGTTACAATAAGTACTAGGCTTATGAGCATCTGAGCTTGCTATAATCGAGGTAGTTAGTGGAGTGGAAAGAAAGGTAGTGGTTGGATGGGGGTGGGTGATATTAGAGTGGGAGTTGCAAGGGCATAGCCAGCATGCCTTTAGGTGCGCTTTTAGTAAAGTTTTGAAAAGTAAAGCTTTCTGTTAGGTCTGCTTGCTAAATGGTCTGTGTGAGCTTGTGGACTCTGTCTAGGTACCATCCCAGTACAGAACTGATGACTTGTAGTGACAAGAGGGTGTACATCTTGAATGCAGGTAGTAGGACCTGTCCTTGGGCAGAACTAACCGTAAGTAATGTCGGAGGGGTGCATATCTACTTAAAAGTGGGAGGCTGGGCACAGTCCTAGGGCAAAACTTCCTTGTGTGTCCAAGTACCAGAGGATCTTGTGTATGTATGTTAGCTTAACCAGGAAGTATTTTGGCCGCAGATGGCATTGATGCTCAGTAAGGATCCTCTTCCATGGTGTAAGGTGAGTACGTTCATTATTTAGTTCTCTGACCTGCTTTTTTTTCAGTATAAGAAATATACTTTCCAGATATGTCCTCAGGATGAGGACCATATTTAATGCCTTGCATTGCAAAGTAAAGGACTGCCATAAGTTATTGTGATAGAACCATTCATCGTGATGCAGTGCAGACAGCTTCAGAGAGTAAGCGTGTGATTCACTTTGTGAAACCTTGCCGTCCTATTAAATAACACTCTTTTGGCAGGTATTACTTTGGGAATGGGATTCATATTACTCAAACATGTTAAAGGATGTCATAACTAGCATTCCAGAGTATAATTTTTTAATACTTTTGTTTAGATCGCTGCAATGACCAAGACACACTAACATCATACCGTATTGGAGAAACCTGGAGTAAGACAGATGCTCAAGGAAACTTCCTGCAGTGCATATGTGTTGGGAATGGTAGAGGCGAATGGAAGTGTGAACGACATTCATCACAAGCTTCTGGTAATCACATAAACCTACCTTGACAGCTGCTGCATTTTGAGATCTGTACGAACAAGTGATGGAAGCTGCTTGTGCGCAAGATGGTTTGCTTTGATAGGATGCATAACATTGCAGGAAAGCTGCAATTTGGCCTGTCAGAGCCACAGTTCACATTGCTACTTTTCAGTGTGCCTCAGTGTTTGTGTATTTAGTTTTCAGCTGTGTGTGCTGTGCAATCCCTCCCTGTTTACGTCTGTTTTTATGCCTGGTTTTCTGCTTTTCTTCCACTGAGTGGATGCCATTTGGCTGTCCTTTAAACTACCCATAAGGTGTAGGCCCCCCTGAGAAGGGTTTTGTCCAAGACTTTGAGCCTTACACCCACTGAGTGCTGTAATCAGAGAATGAATGAAAAGTAAGGCATTTAAATTTACATTGGCATTGATGCTTACAGGTAGTGTCAGCTAGTCTGCTATCTGTTTGAGTTTAGCTGTTTTTCTTAAAAGCTATTGTAACCCAGTTGCTTTTCAAACTAAAGTTGTGATTTCAACATTTGCCATTTTCACTATGACTAGTGAAAGTTTCTTTACGACGTAACCACAAGAATGTGTGTATAGATGAGTGCACTTGATGGATGCTTAAAGGGGGGGTGCCCAAGTCAAGGGTATAGGTATATACCATGTATGTCAAATGCATTGCATTTAAATTTAAAAGTAAAGCCTTGCATATTTACTGTACTTTTAAGGCAAGCTTTCTATTTGCTTTGAGGGCAAGGCTCGTATACAAGTACTATGTTACCTGCCCTTGTGGGCCATTCAGCTTGGCCAATTTCCCTTTTTGTGGTCTAACCTATCTCATTTGGTTATATGTTGGGCTTACTCATTCCATGGCTTATAAATTGCCCCTTGTGCTAATATCTGTGATCATACCATAGATTGAGGAGACGCCTGCATGGGGTAAAGCATTTAGGAGCTGCATCTGTCCATTAGTAGTACAGGGGGTAGTCTGGTAAATAGTTTTCCATCCATAGATCGAAGTTGTGCTTGAAAATGGACAGGAATTAACTTTGTTTAATGTGGATAGGTAGTCAGTTTCATAGTATTTGGTATAGTCTGCAAAATATAACTCTCCCTCCAAACCATTCTATTGATGCAGGAAAGGTTTAGGTCACTAGGCAGCATTTCTGACATTTGACTTTATGTGCAGTAAATCCATAAGTAATGGGTCAGAGTACCTTGTATACCAGACAGAGACCGCCTTTGTCTGTAGGATACCGAGTTTAGTTAAGTCCTGTGTAGGACATGTTTAGGCTTTGTATCCTTTAACTGGGGTATCTGTGGTTGTTCAGTTGCAGGTGTCTGGATGGATATATCCCAAAGGGGGTATTGTATTCCATGACTGGCCTAATAACTGGTGAGCAAAGGGGAACAATATCCCTAGATCTAGATACAATCCCTTTGTAAGCTATGCAATGTAGGTCTGACTTGACAATAGATGCACATTGATTGGGTCACTGTCCACATAACTGGTCACAAACTGGGTCAACTTAGTGGGGTGTTGTCAATGTGGTAGATGTTCATGTTTCACTGTTGCAGTCATCACACTTGGGTTATCTGCCTGCAGGTAGCCCTCAGTTGGCCTGAATACCAGAGTCTTGGGATTTGTGTCTCTGCAGTCACCTCTTCCATGTCATCAGGGGTATAAAACAGGCAGCTGACACCATTACATCAGTCTTTCTTGCAGAGAAGAAGCCCGAAGCAGTTTGCAAGTGCCAGTTGGCCACTCCCTAAAATTTTCATTGTTCTTGTTTCAAACCTGAAGTCTTCTAAAGCTAAATACCCCATTGGGGATCCTCTTCTTGCTCTAACCATTGTCAGAAAGTGAACAGTTGTCTTGCCTGGAAAGCAAATACCTCACAGATTTTCATTCTTAATGAGTCACCTGTTCAGGCCCAGACCACATCTCTCCCTGTCAATTTTGTGCCTTCTTTAACACCTTTACCATTTATCATCAGGCTGTCTTTGTCACTAAATTCTTTAGCTCTCGTTCTCCATATTCTGAAATGGCTTTGATAAGCCATCAGACTACCGATCTTCTGAAAGAATGTAAAGATAGACAGTATAGATCCAAAACTGCCGACAACGCTTCCGTTAAGTTAGTTGCCAGTCTGCCAGTACTCAGAGAAGGCGCCTTTGCAGCCCCTGATGCCTGCTTCTACAAATTTGCAGGCCTCTGCTGAGACCCATTCGGAGTCAGGTTTACCACGAGATGCTTACACTATGGAACCTGCAGATGTCTCTACCTTGGCTGGGTTCGGAGCAGGCACTGGCTTCTGAGGGTGAACTCCAACCTACCAATGTTAGCATTAAACAGACAACTTCATTTTAAGCTAAAGCTACCGAGTTTCTCATCCCCAGAGTATGCACTACTCTTAAAAAAACTGACTAGCAAAGTACATGCTCAAGCTCCCATGCCACAAAAAAACAAATGCTTAGAATGGCTGAAGACCTTATTACCCTTATTAGGGGAAGACAGCCTTCCTCTGCTAAGAGACAAAGAATTGAGTTTCATTCTGATTCTACAGCCTAGGAGTCTGACCCTTCTGATTACCAGGACATGCCCTTACCAACATATGAGGATTCAAATGCAGAGGAATCCATTCCCTCTGCCTCCCCTCCAGAGGATTTTTCTTTTGATGAAACCTTTAATACTTTGAGAGAGTTAAAGCTGGGAATGCCAGGGCTACCCTCAGTCCAAAAAGACTGAGATTTTTAGAGTTGCCTCACCACAAGCTTTTAGGTATACTCCCTGTTGTGGAGGTTGTAGAAAATGTCTTCATGGAATCGTCTTATTCCACACACTTTACCTCCGGCCCCTAGAAAACCTGACTGCTGCTACAAGAGTACCTGATTCTCACAAATTTGTCTAAGAATCCTACTGTGGATCCAGGGACCTAAAGTTATCAAGGCTACTACAGCCAAAAACCCTACCCCTTCAGACGGGGATTCCAGAGCTTTAGACAGATGGAGCAAGAAGCTATATACCTCTGCAACTTTTGCCATTAGGGCATTGAATCGGCAGTTTCACATGCTGAAGTACCAGCAACATATGGAACTAATGAAACAAAAAAAATGTTACTTCAGATTGTGCAGAAAACAGATATACAAGAGTTAATACATTTTGCAAACCAAGTTAGTAAGTATACTTTGCAGTGTGGCTTTTCCCTAGAAGCATCTTGCAGGGCTGCATTCACTGTCTGTACTGAGAAGGCATGCTTGGCTGAAGGAACAACCCTTCCCAGATAATGTCAAATCAAAATTTACACTGCTTTTAAATGACAGTTTGGCACCAAAGCAGAAGAGGTTCTTAAAAAGATGGAAGAAAAAGCTAAATCTATGCAAACTGTTAAAGAATTCTTACAATTACGGCCACCTAGATTCAGTGGACACTTGCCTCCTACAACTGGTTCTTTCCAGTCCCTTGCAGGCCACAGTCCAAACCCAGGGCAAACAGACCACCAAGATTAAAGTTTCAGGGTAGGCAGAGATCTAAACAATAGTGCTCCCACTTCAAAAACAGGGAGTGGTAAGCCACCCCCTTATGGAAAGTTCACAATGACTTTAATTATCCTTCCCAGTCCTGCCCAGTTACTTGTGCCCCTAGGAGGAAAACTTGCCCTTCATGCAAAAAAACTATGTCCATTACTCGGGACCAATGGGTTCTAAACATTGTATCCCAAAGGTATAGATTCTACTTCCATTCACTGCCAACCCCAATCTGGTTTCCAGACCTTCCTCCAAACCAGTGGGCAGAGGCTCAAAAGCAAGTACTTTCCCTGCTCAATATAAAGGCTATTCGACCTGTTCCAGTAGAATAAAGGGGACCAGGTTTCTACTCCAGACTGTTCCTGGTGCCCAGAGAAGAGGGGTCTTGGCACCCAATCCTGTATCTATCAATTCTCAACACCTTTCTGGTGATTGCAAAATTCAAAATGCTTACCCTGCAACAGCTTCTCCCTATGCCAACCAAGGATGCCTGGTTAGTCACCCTAGACTTAAAGGAAGCTTATCTACACATCCCCATAAGGGAGTCTTGCAGGAAATACCTACGCTTCAGGGCAGGCTCTATGCACTATCAGATGTTCTTAGTGTTTCACTGTTGTAGTCATTACATTTCGGTCATCTGCTTGCAGGTTGCCCTCCGTAGGCCTGATTAAAAGTCTTGGGTCCTGCATTGGTTGCTGTCCCTTCTTCCCTCATGTCAGGTAGTCAGGGGTATAAAGCATTCAGCCAACGCCATTACATCAGTCTTTTTTGCTGTGCGGTGCCCAAAGCAGAAGCAGTTCGCAAGTGCCGGTCGGCAGACTCCTGAAATTTTGGATGTTCATCATGTTACCCTGCTGCAGTCATCACACTTGGGTTATCCTGTTGTCAGGCGGTCCCACAGTCGGTCGGAATTTCAAAGTCTCGGTCAGTTGCTGTTGCTTCTTCCCTGACGTCAGTGCGCCAGGGGTATACATAATGCAATGGACGCCATTTTTCAAGTCTTTCTTGCCGCGTGGTGCCCGAAGCAGAAGCAGTTGGCAAGTGCCGGTCGGCTGACTCCTGATATTTTCGAATTTGAATTTCAGACCGAAGTCTTCTATAAAGCTAAGTACCCCGTTGGGGAAACTTTTCTTGCCTCAGACCGATGTTAGAAAGTAAACGATTGTATTTCTTGTGGGAAGCAAATACCTCATAAGGATTTTCATTCTTATTGCATACCTTGCCTAGGCCCAGACCACAACGTCACTAGTTGTCGTTTTTGTGCTAGGTTTAATAAGCGTACTATTAAGATGCTTTGATTTCGCACTACACTACTTATGAAATTTAACTACACCGTGCCGTTGGAGCAACCGACTAGCGGCGTGCACAAAAAACACAAGGATAAGGACAGACTGCCCAGGCCTAAGCCAGATTCTGAGGCCTTGGCTGGTCCGGTCTCTGGTCCTCAGTGAGGCTCTGATGCAGCCCCTGACTACCGCAGATCTGGAACCAGAGACTGTTACGGAAGTTTTGGCAGAATATACCAGACCGCAGCCATTTAGTTCAGGCCCTACCGACGACATTGCTGCAAAAGACTGTGCTACATAAACGCCATTGGTTTTTGAATGCATTTTCAGACAGACTACACTCACCATTAAAACGTTTTCTAAGACTAAGATTCCTACTAAATGTAAAAAGGCTGCACTTCAGTCTCCTGTTCAAGGCCCCATGCCTAAGAAGCAGATGCTCAAAATGGCTGAAGATTTGATCTCTCTAATCAGGGGTTCCCAGCCCCCTCCTGACAAAAGGCCTAGACAAGAGGAAGATTATGCATCCTCTGAACAAGTGTCCATTTCTTCAGACTCCTCTGAGGACCAAGATTACTCCTTCTCCCCTTGTGAAGATTCTGATGCTGAGGATTCTATTCCCTCAGCTTCTCCTCCTAAAGACTACTCATTTGGGGAAACTTTACACACTGAGGGAACATTTTCACTGGGAAGGTCAGGTCTAGTCTGACTCACAGAAAAGGCTCAGATGTCCTTCAAGAATGCAACTGCAGTCCTTACATACGGGGTTGTCCTGCCTCAGGCAGCCCTCGGTCGGCCGGATTCCAAAGTCTGGGTCTAGCGTCGGCTGATTTCGCCTCCTCCCCGACGTCAGAGCGGCTGGGGTATAAAAGCATCAGCTGACGCCATCTTCCTTAGTCTTTCTTGCCGTGCGGTGCCCGAAGAAGTGCCGGTTGGTCAGCTCCTGTGTTCTACGTATCCGAAGTCATCAAAAAACTAAGTAGCCCGTTGGGGAACCTTTTCTTGCCTCAGCCGATGTCAGAAAAAACTGAAAAAGTTAATGACTGTTTGACTTGTGGTAAACAAATACCTCATAAGGACTTCCATTCTTACTGCCTTCCCTGCCTTGGCCCAGACCACGACGTCTCTGCCTGTGCTTGCTTCAATAAGCACACACTCAGGCGCTGGGCAGAGTTTGCTGAAGACTTTTTTTGGCGAAAAATTCTCTTATACCATGCCGTTGGAACAACCGAAGCCACATATTTCCAAAAAACGGAAAGACCGGGACAGACATTCTCGGCCCGCGACTTCCACTGACACCACGCCGAAAACTACCGCGAGTGCATCGGTCTCTTCTGAGGCGGTTTTTCCTCCGCTCCAGGCCGACGACACTACTTTACCGATGACTTCGGCCCCGGAGCCTACGCCGGTGCCGGTTGTTGATTTTCCACCAGAAACCGAAGCCCTAGATTTGCCTGAGACCATATTAGTTGTCAAGGTTACTCCAGCACGTGGGGTGGCTAGGCCCCCTATGTCTACAAGGCCTACACACGTGCTAAGGCTTCCAGCCAGGTTAAGTCTCACCCTCCTAAATCTTTGCCTCAGCCCACTACTGATAAACAAATCATGACTTTAGCTGCAGATCTAATTTCCTTAATCAGAGGCTCCCAGGCCCATCCTGACAGAGGTTCTCAGCCACCTTCAGACAAAAGGCCCAGGGTTGAGCATACAGACACCCTTTCTTCGGATGAAGCCTCTGGTGACTGATCACTCAGATACCCAGGAAGAGTCCTTCCAGGCCTACGAGGATTCTGATGTGGAGGAATCTATTCCTTCTGCCTCTCCTCCTGAGGATATTTCTTTTGGGGAAATTCTCCACTCCATGAGAGCATTTTCAGTGGCAAGGCCAGGAATTCTCCGACTCCAGGAGACTGCTTCGTACCTTCCTTAAGCTTCCCCAACACAGGCCTTTAGCTATCCCCCCAGTGTTAGATGTACTGGATGGTGTGTACTCAGATTCGAGTGCTTCTCCTGATTCTCTCCCCCCTGCTCCTGTCAAGCCAGACAGATGTTACAGGGTTCCTGAAACTCATAAACATTTCTTTAAGGCCCATTCTGTTGATCTAGAAACTATTTCCCAGGGGCCCAAAGGGGTGGCCACATACACGGCCAAAAATCCTTTGCCCTCACAGGGAAGCTAGGTCCCTGAAGAGGTGGGGCAAAAGTTTATACCTCAACCACACTTGCCATGAGGGCCCTTAATTGCCTTTTTCATGTTTCAGTATCAGGATTTCTTGATGGATGATTTGCAGAAAAAGTTAGCCTCTCCTGAGCCTTTAGATAGAAAGGCCTTGCAGGATTTGGTTCATAATACTCAGCAGGTTAGCAATCATTTTCTTCAGTGTGGTTATGATGCATTGGAAGCTTCATGTAGGGCAGCTATGACAGGGGCCATCATACATAGACATGCATGGTTGAAAGAACAGGCATTGCCAGATCATGTTAAAGTAAAGCTTCTAGATGCACCTCTGGAAAAACACAAGCTATTTGGTGCTAATGCTCAGGATGTGTTGAAATCAATTGAGGAAAAGGCTAAATCAGTGCAAACAGTCAAAGATTTCCTCCAGGTTCAGCAGGAATTGGCCTAAGAATTGGTCCTTTCCAGACACTGACAAGATGTTCTTCATCTCACATTGCTGCAGTCATAACCTGTGGGTAGTCCGCTGTCCTCTGTCGGCCCGAATCCCAAAGTATTAGGCTGGTGTTGGTCATGGTCGCTTAGATCTGACGTCAGTACGCCTTGGTACTAAAGCGCATGACCGACGTCATATCCCCAGTCTTTCTTGCCGCATGGTCCGAAGCAGAAGCAGCGTTTGCAAGTGCCGTTCGGCGTCCCCGAGTTTGACTGAAACCAAGTTGGGCTAAGTACCCCGTTGGGGAATATTTTTGTCTTTTCTTGCCTCAGTTAAATCTGGATGTCAGAAAAAGTGAATAATTGTATTTCTTGTGGGAAACAGATACCTCATAGGGATTACCACTCTCTCTGTATTCCTTGTTTGGGGCCTGAGCACAACGTAGTCGGGTGTCACTTTTGTGCTAAATTTAATAAGCGCACCATTAAACGTAGGTTAGGTTGTGCTAGGCTTGTCTTCGGTAAGCGGTGTAATTATAAAATGCCGTCGGATCCTCCGCCCGCTACCGCTAAGAAGCGTAAGGAGAAATCGGTAAAATCCAAACAGGATGAGTCGTCCGTTCCGGACGCCGGTTCTTTAGAAACCACGGTGGAATCTGTGGATCCAGCCGAGGTTTCAGTTGAGTCTCGGGGGGAACCTTTAATTTTGCAAGATGTGGCCTCTCAGAGTCTGGTCAGGCTGAGGGGGCCTCTCAGGTTGCTGTAATCCCTTCTTTACATAAGGTGGTTAGGCCTTCTCCCTCTGTCTCTAAGGTACCTTCCAAGGCCAGGCCTGGTTTGTCTTCCTCTGGCATCAGTCCTAGTTCTGCAGGTTTTGTACCTAAAAAACACATGCTTAAAATGGCAGAAGATTTGATTTCCTTGATCAGAGGTTCTATGCCCCCTCCAGGTAAGAGGCCTAGGGTGGAGCCAGAGGTGGAAGGATTGGAACACACTTCAGATTACTCAGTCTTCGGCTGAAGACATTCAGGATTTTCCCCCTTATTCTGATTCAGACGCAGAGGATTCTAGTCCTTCTGCTTCCCCTCCAGAGGATTTTTCTTTTTCAGAAACACTGCATTCTATGAGGGAACATTTTAAATGGGAAGGTCAGGATTTCTCAGATTCCCGAAAGAGGCTTAGGGAATTCCTATTTTTACCACAACATAGGCCCTTGGCTATACCTCCTGTTTTGGATGTTGTGCAGAATGTTTTCTCTGAGGCTTCCCTTAATCCAGACTCTTTGCCTCCTGCCCCGGTTAAGCCAGATAGGTATTACAGAGTGCCAGAGGCTCATAAATATTTGTATAAGAGCCCTAGGGCTGACCCAGAAACTATTAGCCAGGGACCTAAGGGTGTCAGGGCTTCTGTTGTAAAGAATCCTGTTCCTATGGATGAAGACTCTGGAGCTTTGGATAGGTGGGGTAAAAAAGTGTATACCTCTTCCACTCTTGCAATGAGGGCTTTGAATTGCCAGTTTCATATGCTGAAGTACCAGAATTTTCTCCTTAGTCAGTTGAAATCTAAGGTAGATGCTTTAGCAGAGGGCATAGTGTAAAGAATTACAGGATTTGGTTCATGCCTCTGATCAGGTGGGTAAGCATTCTTTGCAGTGTGGTTTTGATGCTTTACAGGCCTCTTCCAGGGTGGCTGCCACTGGATCAGTTATTCGTAGGCACGCCTGGCTTAAGGATCAGAACTTGTCAGAGCATGTTAAAGCTCGAATTTTGGATGCTCCCCTGCAGTCTGAAGTTTTGTTTGGTTCTCCTGTGGAGTCAGTCTTGAAGAAAATGGAAGACAAAGCTAAGTCTATGCAGACTGTTAAGGATTTTTTGCAGGTGCAGCCCCCTAAGTTTAGCAGGAATTGGCCTACTAAGGGATGGGCTTACCCTTCTGATTTAGTCTAGGGGTAGATCTAGACGTGGTAGGGGCAGAGCTCATGCACAGGGTTCTTTTAGGCCTAGGACGTGGAGTTCCCCTGCACAGTCTTCAGGTGAGGGCAGGGGCCAGTCCTTTCATAAACAGACCCAATGACCTGCATCTTCAGCTGCCCGATCCTTCCTGTCAGGCAGCTCCTCTGGGAGGAAAGTTGGCACTTTTCAGGCAAAATTGGCTTTTAGTCACCCAGGACAAATGGGTGTTGGACATCATAAACCGAGGTTACAAGTTTTATTTCCACACATTGCCCCCTTTCAAAGGCATGCCAGACGTTCCTCCTCAGCAAAAGGTGGAGGCTCACAAACAGATTTCTTTACTTCTACAAATGGGGGCTATCCAGCAGGTCCCTCAGTCAGAAGTGGGCCTAGGATTTTATTCTCGCCTGTTTCTTGTACCAAAGAAAGGAAACACTTGGAGGCCAATTCTGGATTTGTCTATTCTCAACACTTACCTGGACATTCCAAAATTCAAAATGTTGACTTTGCAACAGCTTCTGCCTCTGCTAGGCAAAGATCACTGGATGGTAACTCTGGATCTCAAGGAGGCTTATCTTCGTATTCCTATCAGGCCCAGCTGCAGGAGATTCTTGTGTTTTCGGGCTGGGACTTTACATTATCAGTTCTCTGCATTGCCCTTTGGCTTATCTACTGCACCCAGGGTGTTCACAAAAGTTCTGGCTCCAGTGATAGCCTTCTTAAGGTTAAGAGGAATACAAATTTATCCTTATTTGGACGATTGCCTGATTCTTGCTCAAGACAAAGACAAGCTACTTCACCATCTTCAGTATGTTATGGCAGTGTTAAGGTGCCTAGGGTATTCTGTGAACGAAATAAAGTCCAGTCTAGTACCCTCTCAGGACATGTGCTTTCTGGGTGTAAGACTGAATACAGCCTCTCAGGTGGCGTTTTTGACCCCGGACAAGCAAAGAAATCTTTCCCTTTACTTCCAACAATTGTCTCTCCTGTCCAGGCTGGCTGCAAGGGCAGTCCTTCAAGCCTTGGGGTTCATGGCATCTTGTATTGTGGTGCTTCCCAATGCCAAACTGCATATGAGGAAGTTACAATGGTATCTCAAAAGTGTATGGACTCAACACTGCCACGACTTGGACACTGTCATTCAGGTAATACCTTGCATTCAGAAGGAATTTTTGTGGTGGGCTCAGGAATGTCACCTAAACAAGGGACTCTGTGACCCGACCAGAGGCGAGTCAGATCTTAACGACAGATGCCTCAGACAAGGCTTGGGGAGCACACCTCAATGGAAAATGGGTTCAAGACACGTGGCCTGCCAGACTTCAACATTTGCATATCAATATGAAGGAGATGTTAGCAGTCCAATTTGCATTGATGGCTTTCAAGGATCTACTTCAACCAGGACACGTGTTGATTCAAACAGACAACACAACTGTCATGTGGTATATCAACAAGCAAGGGGGAACCCATTCGTACCCTCTTTGCAGACAAGCTATGATTTTGTGGGAGACTGCTCTCAGTTTGCACCTCACTCTTCAGGCAAGGTTTCTGCCAGGAGCACAGAACTCCTTAGCGGATGTTTTGAGCAGACAGATGGTGGATCCCCACGAGTGGAAATTGGATCCTCATGTATTTCGACAGTTGACAGTGCTTTGGGGGACTCCAGACATAGATCTGTTCGCTTCCCCACTAAACTTCCAGCTGTCAAAGTTTTGCACAAAGCTGTTTCATCCGAAAGCTTGGAAAGTGGATGCTCTATCATTCAGTTGGAACAATCTTCACGTCTATGCTTTTCCTCCTCTGCCTCTCTTGCCCAAGGTGCTCTTGAAGGTCAGACAGGACAAGCCCTCCATGATTCTAATAGCTCCAGATTGGCCACGTCAGCACTGGTACCCTCTGCTGAGGAGTTTAGTACGGGAGCCTCCTTGGCCTTTGCCGTCAATTCCACACCTTTTGTCCCAGGCAGGCAATCATTTCCTCAATGTAAGGATACAGTCCCTGCATCTGACAGCCTGGCATATTCTGTTCTAGACCCTGGAGGGTCGCAGCTTCCTCAAGTTTTGGATGTTATTTTGGAGGCCAGATGGCCTAGTATGAGGAAAGTATGCTGATAAATGGAGGAGATTTTTTCTTTGGAGCCAAGCAAAGAGCTTTGATGTTTCCGTACCTAATTTGAGTGTTTCTCTTCAGTATCTTACAGAATTACTAGACAAAGGTTTGTCTTTCTCCTCTAAAAGTTCATGCTGCAGCCATTTCTGCTCACTATGATTGTGACGCACCATTATTCTCTCATCCTTTGTTTAAGCAATTTCTTAGAGGGGCAAAACATAAGACCCCCACGTAGAGCTCCTACTCCTTCCTGGGATCTCAATTTTGTGTTGGAAAAACTCACTTTACCTCCTTTTGAACCTGCAGCTACATCTGAGTTGAAGTTTTTGTCTTGGAAGACTGCTTTTTTGTTGGCCATTACGTCTGCTAGAAGGGTATCTGAATTACAGGCTCTGGCAGTTGAGCCTTTCCTGATTTTTCATAAGGATAGGGTATCCCTACGTACTAACCCTACTTTAATGCCTAAAGTTGTTTCAAATGTGGCCTTGAACCAGTCTATTCATTTGCCTACATTTTATGCTGATCCCCAAAATAAAGGGGAAAAAATTTTGCATTCTTTGGATATTCACAGGCAGTTGCGTTATTATTTGAGCAGAACTAAAGGGTTCAGACAGTCTCAACAGTTTGTTTCTTTTGCTTTGGGATCCCAGGGGAAACCTGTTTCTAAACAAACTATTTCTAAGTGGATTGGCCATTGCATTGCTTTTTGTTATTCTCATCATGTGAGATGGAGATTCCGTGGCTGGAGATGGAGATTCCGGCTGGAATCAGACCTCATTCCACTAGGGCTACTGCCACTTCTGCTTTTTTAAGGGGTGTAGCTACTAAAGATATTTTGGAGGCAGCTACTTGATAATGTTTAGAAAAAGTGTGCACTGAACTCCATCTCCCTCTTTATTCCAAATCTAGGGCTGGGTTTGCCACTGCAGTTTTACAGGGCATGTTAGCAGCTCCCAATGCTTTATAATTTTGCCATCCTCCCTTTACCTTTGCTTTGGGATGCTACCCACAGGTTATGACTGCAGCAATGTGAGATGAAGAACATAGTACAGTTTTGTACCTACCATAAATGTAGATGTTCGAAGATCCACATTGCTGCAGTCCAATTTTCCCTCCCTCCTTCCCCACTGTAGTTTGGGGTGGTTGTGTGTGTTGGGTTGTAAATATTATTTTTTGGTTATGACCTTTCTTTTAAGGGCCTTCTGACATCTGGGGCAAGAAAGACTGGGGATATGTCGTCGGTCATGCGCTTTAGTACCAAGGCGTACTGACGTCAGATCTAAGCGACCATGACCGACGCCAGCCTAATAATTTGGGATTCGGGCCGACCGAGGACAGCGGACTACCCACAGGTTATGACTGCAGCAATGTGGATCTTCGAACATCTACATTTATGGTAGGTACAAAACTGTACTTTTCAAAGGGGAAAAAACAGGTGTGCCCGAGGGAGAGGGCAATACAGAGGCTCCTACAGGGGACGCCAATGGCAACAGACTAATCAGAGAGGTGGCGCAGAGACTTCTACTGCTCCACAGGGACAATCACAATGACTTGACTTTCACACCGCCGACCAAGGCTCAGAGAAGCACCTTTAGGTGTAAAATTATCCTTATTTTCAAAAAAGTGGCACATTTTAACAAAGGACAAATGGATTCTGGACATAATAGACCAAGGCTACAGGTTCCACTTCCATACTTTACCAACAAGACAAGACATGCCCATCCTGCCACAAAATCAAAGGGCAGAGGCATTAGTACAAGTTTCAAAGCTGATAAAAATCAAAGCAATAGAAAAGGTACCTCCTCGGGAACAAGGCCAGGGATTTTACTCAAGACTGTTTTGTTCCAAGAAAAGAAAAGCAATGGAGGCCTATACTGGACTTGTCCGCTCTAAACACTTTTCTCATTGCACCAAAATTCAAAATGCTGACTCTCCAGCAACTCCTTCCCATGCTGGGCAAGGGGTCTTGGCTGGTTACTCTGGACCTCAAGGAGGCATACCTGCATGTCCCAATCAGACACAGTTGCAGAAGATACCTCAGATTTCTTGCAGGGTCAGAGCATTATCAATTCTCAGCATTGCCTTTTGGCTTGTCTACTGCGCCCAGAGTATTCACAAAATGCCTGGCATCAGTAGTTGCACACTGCAGACTCCAGGGGATACAAATATACCCTTACCTGGACGACTGCCTTATACAAGCGGACAGCAAGCAAGCCTTGACAAAAAACTTGAATTATGTCATTCACTTAATACAGGCTTTGGGATACACAGTCTACTTACAAAAATCAAGACTACTGCCATCCCAGCAAATAATTTTTCTAGGAGCCAAACTAGACACAGAATCACAAATGGCTTACCTCACAGAAGAGAAGCAAGAACAATTACCACATTACTTCAAAAGCCTAGCAAAGCTCACCCAGATGACTGCAAGGAAAATCCTGCAGGCCCTGGGTTTCATGGCATCTTGCATTCTACTGGTTCCACTGGCAAGATTACACATGTGAAAATTACAATGGTACCTAAAAGGTTTATGGACTCGACACAGCCACAACTTAGAAGCAATTATTCCACTCATCCCATGTCTACAAAGGGAATTTCTGTGGTGGGCCCAAGCAAACCAGTTAAACAAAGGTATGCCTTTAATCAAACCTCAAACAAGCCAAACCATTACAACAGACGCCTCAGACCATGGATGGGGGGCGCACATGGAGGGCAGATGCATTCAAGGGCAATGGACCCCACAGGAAGTGCATCTTCACATCAATCAAAAAGATGTTAGCAGTAATTCATGCAATCGAGGCCTTCGGAAAATATCTTCAACAAGGTCATCTGCTAATAAAGACAGACGACACCACTGTTATGTGGTACATAAACAGGGAGGTACTCATTCTTACCACTGTTATGTGGTACATAAACAGGGAGGTACTCATTCTTACCCCCTTTGCAGACTAACTGACTCTTTGGGAAAAGTCCCTGAAACTGAACATACAGCTGAAATCTCAGTTTGTTCCGGGCAGGGACAATGTTCTGGCGGACAGTCTAAGCAGAAACATCCTGGACCCGCATGAATGGATGTTGCATCCAGACATTTTTGCACAAAACTCTTGCATGGGGGAGGCCGGACATAGATCTCTTTGCCTCCCACCTCAATCATCCTCTGAAAAAATTCTGCTCGGACACACCATCCCCAAGTCTGGAGAATAGATGCTCTCTCCTTCAGCTGGAACTCTCTAACAATCTATGCATTCCCACCTCTACCATTAATGACTAAGGTGTTACTGAAGATCAAAGCAGAGCAACCCAAAGGCATCTTAATAGCTCCAGATTGGCCAAGACAGCACTGGTATCCATTACTAAGGAGCATAACTTGCACCAAGCCGTGGCTCCTGCCTCAATGGCCTCTACTCTTGACTCAGCACAATTACAGGACGGTTCACCCCAACCTGCAAACTCTGCAGCTGACAGCTTGAAGGATTCCTTGATTTCTCCCCATATGTCTCTCTCCAAGGAAGTTCAACAGATATTACTGGAAGCACGCAGACCTTCTACCAGAAAGACTTATTCAGCCAAATGGAAGATATTCAACATCTGGAATACCAACAAGGGGCAGGATGCATCAGTAATGAGCGATACTGGAATACTTGGCAGAAATGCTGCATAATGGACTTTCCTATTCTTCCATAAAAATACATGCTTAAGCAATTTCAGCAAAATTGATCCACCTGTGTTTTCACATCCTTTGCTAAGACAGTTTCTAAGAGGGATAAAGAATATCAAACCTCCCAGAAAACCGCCAGTACCTGCATGGGACCTCAACTTCGTGTTAGAGAAACTAACTCTTCCTCCTTTTGAACCAGCAGCATCTTCAGAATTGCAATTTCTTTCCTGGAAAACAGTTCTCCTGTTGGCAATTACCTCAGCAAGAAGAGTTTTGGAGATACAGGCCCTCATGTCAGTACCTCCATTTCTCATTTTCCATCAGGACAGGGTTTCTTTAAGAACCAATCATTCTTATGCCAAAAGTGATATCCAGGGTGTCTCTAAATCAAGCAATTCACCTGCCTACTTTCTTCCCCAATCCTCAAAATAAAGGGGAAAGGCTGCTGCGCACTTTGGGCATACACAGACAACTACGCTACTACTTGGACAGAACAAAGGCCAACAAAGTCAGACCAACTTTTTGTAGCATACGCTCCTGCAGTGCAAGGAAAGGCAATCTCCAAACAAACAATTTCAAAATGGATTGGACACTGCATCAGATTCTGTTCTTTTCATGGAAAGGGTGTGCCAGCCAATATTAGGCCACACTCCACCAGAGCTATAGCCACATCTACAGCCTTTCTAAGAGGAGTGGCTACAAAGGACATTCTAGAAGCTGCTACATGGAGCTCCGTGCATACATTTTCCAAGCACTACAACCTGCCTTTATATTCCAGATCCCGAGCAGGCCTGCAGGGCATTTTAGCTACACCGTCCTTATCTTAGAGCCTACCACCCCCAGCTTGGCTATGGTATTCAACCCATATGTAAGGACTGCAGTTGCATTCTTAAAGGACATAGTACAGTTTTGTACCTACCTTTAATGTAGATGTCTGATATGCAACTGCAGTCAGGTTTTCCCTCCCTCCTACCCCTCTGTGTATTGGGTCCACTTCCCTCCTTTTTATACTTAGCTGGGGATATCTGTTATGGTGCATCTGTTTATTGCTATTGTGCATCTCTGGACTTTTTTATCCAGTTCTAAATTTAGCCTTCCTTGGAGGGCACCTGGCATCTGGGGCAAGAAACACTGAGGAAGATGGCGTCGGCTGATGCTTTTATACCCCAGCCGCTCTGACTGGGAGGAGGCGACATCAGCCGACGCAGGACCCAGACTTTGGAATCCGGCCAACCGAGGGCTGCCTGAGGCAGGACAAACCCATATGTAAGGACTCTAGTTGCATATCTATCTGACATCTACATTTATGGTAGGTACAAAACTGTACTTTTTATACCCCTGACAACCTGAAGTCATGGAAGAAGGGACAGCATCGAAGCAGGACCCAAGACTTTGTTAATCAGGCCGACTGAGGGCAACCTGCCAGCAGATTACCCAAATGTAATGACTGCAACAGTGAATACACTCTAACATCTACATTTATGGTAGGTGTGTACAACTGTACTTTGTGTCAACTGGCCACCAGGCTCCAGCTTTCTGTAAGGAATCCTGCAAGCTCTGTAGCGAATGGCATCTTGCATACTCGTTCCATATGCCAGACTGCATATGAGGGAACTTCAGTGGTACCTAAACACCCTTTGGTGTCAACACTCAAGACCTGGAAGCTCTTCTACCTATAATTCCTTGCCTCAAACTATTTTCTTTGGTGGGCAACAGCATGCTCCCACAACAAGGTTTTTCAGTTTTCACTGTTGCAGTGATCACACTTGGGTTATCTGGCTGCAGGTAGCCCTGAGTCTGCCAGAATATCAGAGTCTTGGGATGTCTGCGTCTGATGCGTTCTCCTCTGACTTCTGGTGATTACGGGTCTAAAACATGCAGCCATTGCCATTACATTAGTCTTTCTTGCCATGAAGGAGCCTGAAGTAGATGCAATTGAAGTGCCAGTTGGCCGCTACCCAAAATTTTCTTTTGAGTTTCAAACCTGAAGTCGTCTAAAGCTAAGTACCCCGTTGGGTATCCTTTTTCCTTGCTCTAACTGATGTCAGAAAAAGTTAAAAATTGCTTTGCCTGTGGAAAGCAAATACCTCACCTGTTTAGGCCCAGACCACTATGTCCCTCACTGTCAGTTTTGTGCCTTATTTAATACCTGACCCATTCGTTGTCTGGCTATCTGTTGCTAAACTCTTTTGCTCTTGTTCTCCGTATTCTGAAATGGCTTCGATAAGCCATCAGTCTACCGATCTTCCAAAAAAGGTAAGGATAAAGACTGTCCACATAGGTCCAAAACTGCTGACACCGCTTCCGTTAAGCTAGTTGCTAGCCTGCCGGTACTCTGTGAGGTGCCTTCGCAGCCCCTGATACTTGCTACTACAGATTTTCAAGCCTCTGCCGAGACCCATTCGGAGTCCGGTATGCCGTGAGATGCTTAGACTATGGAACCTCCGGATGTCTCTACCTTGGATGGGTCTGGAGCTGCTGTGTAGGCACTGGCTTCTGAGGGTGTATTCTGACCTACCAATGTTTGTATTAAACCCAGCACTACACAGTTTCTCAAGCCCAGAGTTTTCACTATGCCTAGAAAACAGATTACTAAAGTGCATGCTTAAGTTCCCATGCCACAAAACAAATGCTTACAATGGCGGAAGACCTTATTACTCAAATTGGAGAAGCCAGCCTTTCTCTGCCAAGACGGAATTGAATTTGCTTCTGATTCTACAGACCAGGAGTGCAATGACTCTGACCTTTCTGATTACCATGCACTTATCTGAGGATTCAGATGCAGAGGATTCCTTTCCCTCTGCCTCTCCAGAGGATTTTTTCTTTTGGTGAAACCTTGCATACTTTAAGAGCATTTCTGCTGGGAATGCCAGGACTCGCCTAAGTCAAGTGACTCAGAATTTTTAGATTTGCCTCTGCACAGGCTTCTAGCTCTACCCCCTGCTCTGGTTATTGTAGATATCTTCATGGAATCCAGTCTCACTCCTGACACTTTACCACCTGCCCCTAAGAAACCTGACCGGTACTATAGAGTACCTGACTCTCTCAAATTTCTCTAAGAATCCTACTGTGGATCCAGACTATTTCCCAGGGACCTAAAGGCATTAAGGCTACTGCAGCCAAAAACCCTACATCTTCAGACAGGGATTCTAGAGCTTTAAACAAATGGGGTAAGAAGGTACATACCTTTGCAACTCTTGCCATCAGGGCTTTAAATTGCCAGTTTCACATGAAGTACCAGCAACATATGGAACTAATCAAAAAATGGTGTTGCTTCCAGATTGTACAGAAAATAGTTTTACAAGAGTTAATGCCTTCTGCAAACCAAGTTAGTAAACATACTTTGCAGTGTGGGTTTGATGCCTTAGAAGCATCTTGCAGGGTTGCTGTCACTGGGTCTGTACTGAGAAGGCATGCTGGGCTGAAGAAACAAATCTTGCCAGACCATGCCAAGGCAAAATTACTAGATGCTCCATTAAATCAGGATCGTTTCTAACAAAATTAGAAGTTATTAAAAAAAAAAAAAAAAAAAAAAACAAAAAGCTAAACCTATGCAGACTGTCAAATATTTCTTATAGGTCCAGTCACCTAGATTCAGTAGGTACTCATGTTTTGGCTGTTCCCGATAGGGGTTGCCACAACAGATAATCTTTCCATTTCTTCCTGTCCACTGCATCATGCTCTTTCACACCAATTGGCTGCATGTCCTTGCACCACATCCATAAACCTTATCTTAGGCCTTCCTCTTATCCTCTTACCTGGCAGCTCCATCCTTGGCATCCTTTTCCCAATATACCCAGCATCCTTTCTCGGCACATGTCCAAACCAATGCAATCTCGCCTCTCTTGCTTAGTCTCAACTGTCCAACCTGAGCTGACCCTCTAATGTACTGATTCCTAATCCTGTCCATCCTAGTCACATCCAGTGCAAATCTAAACATGCAACTCTGCCACTTCCAGCTCTGACTCATGCCTTTTCATCAATGCCAAAGGCTCCAACCCATATAACATAGCTGGTGTCACTACCCTCTTGTAGACTTTCCCTTTCACGCTTACTGGGACCCATCTGTCACAAATCTCTCCTGACACTCTTCTCCACTCATTCCACCCTGCCTGTACTCTCCTTCACCTTCCACACTCACCATTACTGTGAACTGTTGATCCCGAGTACTTGAACTCATCCACCTTATCCAACTCCACTCCCTGCATCCTCACCATTCCTCTACCCTCCCTCACATTTACATACATATATTTCTGCTGACCTTCATTCCTCTCCTCTCCTCTCAAGCATATCTCCACCTCTCCAGGGTCTCCTCGACCTAGTCCATACTCGCTACATATCGCTGTCATCTGTAAACATCATAGTCCACAGGGCCTCCTGTCTGATCTAATCTGTCAACCTGTCCATCACCACTGCAAATAAGAAAGGGCTCAGAGCTGATCCTTCATGTAATCCCACCTCCACCTTAAACTTATCTGTCACTTCTACCACAGGCCTCACCAATATCACACTACTCTCATACATATCCTGTACCACTCTTACATCTCTGCCACTCCCGACTTCCCCTTACAATACCAGAACTCCTCTCTAGGCACCCTGTCATATGCTTTCTCAAAGTCCACAAAGACGCAACGCAACTCCTCCTGACCTCTGTATTTCTCCAACAACTTTCTCAGACCAAATATTGCATCTGTAGTGCTTTTTCCTGCCATGAAACCATACTGCTGATCACTAATCATCACCTCCCTTCTTAACCTAGCTTCCACTACTTTCCCATAACTTTATGCTGTGACTCATCAATTATATCCCTCTGTAGTTACTGCATCTCTGCACATCACCCTTATTCTTAAAGATGGGTACCAAAACACTTTCTCCATTCCTCAGACATCCTCTGACTTTACAAAATTTCATTAAACAATCTGGTTAAAAATTCCACTGCCATTTCACCTAAGCACCTCCATGCTTCCACTGGTATGTCATCTGGGCCAACAGCCTTTCCATTCTTCATCCTCTTCATAGCTGTCCTTACTTCCTCCTTGCTAATCTGTTTCACTTCCTGATTCACTATCTCCACATCATCCAACCTTCTCTTTCTCCATTTATCAGCCCTTCAAAGTACTCTTTCCATCTACTCAGCACTCTACTCACTTGTGAGTACGTTTCCCTCACTATCCTTTATCACCCTTACCTGCTGCACATCTTTCCCAGCTCTGTTTCTCGTGTCTAGTCAATCAGTACAGGTTCTTTTCTCCCTCTAGTGTCCCATCTCTCATACAACTCTCATTATGCTTTATCCTTGGCCTTCGCCACCTCTAGAGAGAGGTGACATGCGTCTCATCTCCTTATACTCAAGTCTACTTCATCCTCTGTATACTCTCCTGTACTTCCTCATTCCACCACCAGGTCTCCTTGTCCGCCTTTCTCCGTCCAGATGTATATCACACCAAGCACAGTAGGTACTGGCCTTCTAAAAACTGGTCCTTTCCAGTTCCTCCCAGGTCTTCAGTCCAAACCCAGGAGAAACAGACCACCAAGACTACAGTCACAGGGTATGCAGAGATGTAAACAGTGGAGTTATCCCACCTCAAAAACAGGGAGTGTTAAGTTGCCCCTTATGAAAAAAGTTCACAATGACGTTTCAGTCTTCCTTACCAGCCATGCCCAAGCACTGGCACCCCTAGGAGGAAAACTCGCCCTTCATGCAAAAACCTGAATGTCCATTACTCAGGACCAATGGGTTCTAAACCTTGTATCCCAGGGATTCAGATTCTACTTCCACTCCCAACCAAGTGGTTTGCCAGACCTTTCTCCAAACCAGTGGGCAGAGGTTCAAAAGCAAGAACTTTACCTTCTCAATATCATGGCTATTGAACCTGTTCCAGTAGAACAAAGGGGACAGGGTTTCTACTCCAGACTGTTACTGGTGCCCAGAAGAGGGCTCTTGGCACCCTATCCTGGATGGGTCTATTCTCAACACCTTTCTGGTGGTCCCAAAATTTAAAATGCTTACACTGCAACGGCTTCTTCCTATGCTAGCCAAAGATGCCTGGTTAGTCACCCAGGACTTTAAAGAAGCTTATCTGCACATCCCATAAGGGAGTCTTGCAGGAAATATCTACGTTTCAGGGCAGGCTCTATGCACAATCACTTCTCCGCACCTTTCTTTGGCTCATCTACTGTGCCCAGAGTGTTCACCATGCCTCTCTAGCTATTGCATACTGCAGGCAGACAAATATTCAAATTTACCCATATTTGGATGATTCAGCCGGACAGTCAGGAATTGCTACTTCAGCATCTGGGATTTGTAAAGACTTCCAACTTCACTGGGGTATACAATCAATGAAAACACAACTGGTGCCCAGTCAAAAAATTGTATTCTTGGGAACAAGCTTGAACACAATTTTCCAGATGGCATTCTTCACTCCAGAAAAAAACAGGTCTATTTGACAAGCTACTTCAGACTAATGGCCACCAAAACCTAGCTGTCAGCAAGTAAAATACTGCAAGCCCTAGGGTTCATGGCCTCCTGCATTCATCTAATTCCATATGAAAGGCTGCGTATTAGGAAAAACTTCAGTGGTACTCTGTTTCCAGTATCAACATTCTCATGACCTGGAAACAGTGATTCCTATCGTAGCTCGTCTAAGGCCAGAGTTCTGTTGGTGGGAAGAAGCATGCAACCACAACGGACTTCCTTTCACTCAGCCTCACCACCCAAACCCTGACAATAGACTCATCAGTCTATGCATGGGGGTTCACATGGCAAGCAAATGCTTTCAAGGCAAGTGGAGCCCAGGACAAATTCACCTGCATTTCAATCAGAAAGAGATGTTAGCTGTACAGAATGCTCTGACAGCCTTCAAATACCTTATCCTTCCAGGACAACTCTTGATAAAGGCAGACAACACCACAGTTATGTGGTACATAAACAAGCAGGGTTAAACTCATTCCTACCCACTTTGCATGTTAGCCTTGGCTTTGTGGTGCACAGCCTTGAGCAAGTGCACCTGCAAGCTCAATATCTGCCAGGCAAACAAAATTCACTGGCAGATGACTCTAGCAGAAATCTATTGGACCCACACGAGCAGAAACTGGAACCCAACTTTTTCAAACTCCTAATCCAGAGGTGAGGGATACCGGAGGTGGACCTCTTTGCCCCCCCCCCCCAAAAAAGAAACAATTGAGCAAATTTTGCACCAGGGATCCTCGACTGAGCCTGGAAGGTGGATGCCCTATCCTTTACAAGGGAAAACCTCTCAATTCATGCCTTTCCTCCTTCTGCCCCTCCTCAAAAGTACTACTCCAGATCAAACAGGACAGGCCAAGGATAATCCTTATTGCCCCTGACTGGTCACACCAGCACTGGTACCCACTCCTACACAGTCTGACACCAGTGCCACCCTGGCACCTACGTCAGACCCTTCCCTGCTCTCAGCAGGAGGGACATTTTGCATCCACAGCTGCAAACCCTAAATCTTGCTGCCTGGCTTATCCCCTGAAAGCACCACCAGCAACCCTCAGCAAACAGGTGCTGGATGTCCTATTTCAAGCCAGAAGGCCTAGTACTAGGAAATCATATGCTGGAAAGTGGAAAAGATATATTCTAAGTCTGTTTCAAGGAAAGGACACAGCCATGCCCACCTTACCTTAAATCCTTGATTATCTAGCAGAGCTGCTCCACAGAGGCCTGTCCTTCTCATCCATTAAGATTCATTCCTCTGCCATCTCAGCTCATACTGAGCCACCTCTTTTCTTATCCTTTTATTAAACAGTTCCTTCGTTCCTTAGAGGAGCTAACCATTGAAGACCCCCTAGGAGAGTTCCCACCCTGGCCTGGGACCTTAACTTTGTACTGGAAAAGCTCATGCTTTCCTCTTTTGAACCTGCTGTTTCAGCAGAGTTAAAATTCCACTCTTGGAAAACAGCCTTACTGCTAGCCATCACTTCAGCAAGGAGTGTGTCCAAATTACAGGCACTAATGGCTGTGGAACTCTTCATTATTTTCCATGCAGACAGGGATATTCTTTGTTTCACAGTTGCAGCCCTCACATTTGGGTTAGCTGCTTACAGTAGCTCTGTCGGCCTGATCATCTATGTCTTTGGTCCTGCGTTTGTTGCTGTCTCATCTTCCATGACATCTGGTAGTCAGGGGTATAAAGCATGCAGCTGATGCCATTACATCAGTCTTTCTTGCCGTGAAGTGCCAGAAGCAGTTAAACAAAATTTTAGGAAATTACT
This sequence comes from Protopterus annectens, assembly GCF_019279795.1. Classification (NCBI taxonomy): domain Eukaryota; kingdom Metazoa; phylum Chordata; order Ceratodontiformes; family Protopteridae; genus Protopterus; species Protopterus annectens. The sequence goes on from NC_056728.1 coordinate 202,074,062, forward strand.
GAGTTTCAGATCTGAAGTCTTCAACTAAAGCCAAGTACCCCGTTGGGGAAACTTTTTTTCTTCTCTTAGAAGTCAGTAAAAGTCAGTAATTGTATTTCTTGTGGAAAGCAAATGCCTCTTAAAGATTTTCGTTCGTACTGTATTCCTTGCCTAGGCCCTGACCACGATGTACCTCGCTGTCAGTTTTGTGACTTATTTAAACAAACTATTTGTCAGCTGCTACATACTTTGGTACTCTGTTCAATTATCCAGATATGGCTTCGGTAGTTGGGTGACTACTGACATTCCGAAAAAAACGCAGCGATAGGTTGCATAGGTCCAAAGCTGCTGATGACTCTTCTAAGTTATTTGCCAGTTCACCGGTACTCGGCGAGTTGCTTTTGCAGCCCCTGATATCGCTACTTCAGATTCACATGCCTCTACTGAGACCCACTTGGAGTTTGGTATGCCGCAAGATGCTTCAACTGTGGAACCTGCGGATGTCTCTACCTTGGATGGGTCCAGAGCCGCTGTGCAGGCACTGGCTTCTGATGGTGTATTCAGGCTCCTGACTTGCATATTAAACCAACGCCATCATCTTCAAGGCCTAAAACTCTATCCATGCCTAGAAAACAGATGCCCAGACCGCATGGTCAGGCCTCCATGCCTAAAAAAACAAATAAGACTGGCTGAAGACCTTATTACTTGAATCCGGAGAAGCCAACCTTCCCCCTCTGAGACCTAGGACTGAATTTGCTTAGGATTCTTCTGATCAGGATTCTGAAATTTGTTTCCCCTGACAAGGGTACCTGTCAAATCTTTGAACGCTCAAAATTTCGAACGTTACATGGTCAAGGCCAAATGTTTGAAAGTTTGAGTGCTCCAAGATAGACATTCAACAGCACTGTATGGTGCAGATAGGGAGAAGTTCCCTTTTCTGCACTGAATTGTGATGTCCTTCAAGGATGCATCTGCAGTCATAACATATGGGTTGTCCTGCCTCAGGCAGCCCTCGGTCGGCCCGATTCCAAAGTCTGGGTCTGGCCTCGGCTGATCTCTCTTCACCCGACGTCATAGCTCCTGGGGTAAAGGCATCAGCCGACGCCATTTTCCTCAGTCTTTCTTGCCGCGCGGTGCCCGAAGCAGAAGCTGTTCGCAAGTGCCGGTTGGTCAAATCCAGAGATTTCAGCTACCGAAGACTTCTAAAAAAGCTAAGTACCCCGTTGGGGACTCTTTCTTGCTTCAGCTGATGTCAGACCAAGTAAATAATTGTTTAACTTGTGGGAAACAAATACCTCATAAGGATTTCCACTCTTACTGCCTTCCTTGCTTAGGCCCAGACCACGACGTATCAGCTTGTTTAGCCTGTGCTTCCTTCAACCGACGGACACTTAGACATCGGTCGGAGTTTGCAGAAGAGTTTTTTGGTCCCGCCTTTGCATATAAAATGCCGTCGGAGACTCTGACTACACATTTAGCTAAAAAACGCAAGGAAAAGGACCGACACTCGCCGCCCGCGGTTTCAGCTGAAACCACGGTCAGGCCTACCGCGAGTGTCTCTGTTTCGGCTGAAACCGAGTCCTCTATTCTTCGGTTGCTAGCATGCCTCCGACAACCAAGGCCACAGAGGTCCTGGCTGAGTCTGCGACAGAAATTCCTACCGAAGAAGCAGGCACTCAAGAATTGTCCGACACCATTCCATTGGACATTTCTACTCCTGCACGTGGGGCAGCTAGACCCCCTGCTTTATATGTCTATTAAGGCCTTCTCCAGGGCTAAAGCACCTAAACTTTCCAAGGCCTTACCAACAAAAGCTCCTCCCAGACCTTCCTCCAGTTCTCAGATTCTCAGCCTTGCTGAGGACCTTATTTCTTTGATCAGGGGATCCCAACCTCACCCAGACAGGGCCTCTCAACCCCCTCCTGAAAAAAGGCCTAGGACTGAACCCCCTGAACCTCTCTCTTCTGACTACTCCTCGGATGGATCAGATTTATCAGACCATCAGGAAGTACCATACTCACCATATGAGGATTCGGATGCAGAAGAATCCATTCCTTCTGCCCCCCCCCCCCAGAAGAATTTTCATTTGGGGAAACTACATTCAATGAGGGAACATTTCCAATGGCAGGGTCAGGATTTTTCTGATTCTAGAAAAAGGCTAAGGACTTTTTTACACTTACCACAGCATAGGCCTTTAGCCATACCACCTGTACTATCAGTTGTTGATGCATACAATGACGCCAGTTAAGCCCCTGATTCTCTCCCCCCGGCTCCTGCCAAACCTGACAGATATTACAGGGTCCCGGATTCTCACTACCACTTGTACAAGGCCCACGCTGCAGACCCAGAAACCATTTCTCAGGGCCCTAAGGGTGCTGCAGCTGCCACTGCCAAAAACCCCCTACCCTCTGAAAGAGAATCTAGAGCATTACAGAGATGGGGTAAAAAGGTTTATACATCTACTACTCTTTCTGCCAGGGCTTTAAACTGTCAATTTCACATGATACAGTACCAGGAATTTTTGTTAGATCAGCTGAATAAAAAGCTTTCTTCTCCTGAACCTTTAGACCGAAAGTCCCTTCAGGAGTTGGTACACAATTCTCAGCAGGTCAGTAATCATTTCTTAAAATGTGGCTATGATGCACTGGAGGCTTCATTTAGATCAGCTATGACTGGAGCAGTGATTCGAAGGCATGCCTGGCTAAAAGAGCAATCCTTGCCAGACCATGTTAAGTCTAAACTCCTAGATGCCTCTATGGAGAAACAAAGTTTATTTGGCTCCCCTGCACAGGAAGTTCTAAAGAAAGTGGAAGAAAAAGCAAAATCTGTGCAAACAGTCAAGGACTTTCTGCAGGTCCAACCTCCGAGGTTCAGCAGAAATTGGCCTTCGAAGAATTGGTCCTTTCCAGATACCTCCAGGGCACAGAGGCAGAAATAGATGCCCAAGAGGCAGAGGTCAATCAAGGGGTGCCTACAGGGGCCGTCAGTGGCAACCTGACAACCAGAGGAGTGCCTCTACAGCTGCGACTGCAACCACTTCCACTGGACAGACACAATGACTTGGCTCTGATTCCGCCTACCAGGGAACAATTGGAAGCTCCCTTGGGCGGAAAGTTAGCTTTATTTTCAAAAAACTGGCATTGCATTACAGGAGACAAATGGACTTTGCAAACAACAGACAAAGGTTACAGGTTTCACTTCCACACTTTACCAAAAAAGACAGGAATGCCAAACCTTCCGTCAAGCCAGAAGTCAGAGGCTCTAAAACAAATCATCAACTTACTACGGATGACAGCAATAGAAAAGGTACCATCTATGGAACAAGGCCAAGGGTTTTACTCCAGACTATTCCTTGTACCAAGAAAAGAAACTCAATGGAGGCCTATTCTCGACTTGTCCGCACTGAACACATATCTCATTGTACCAAAATTCAAGATGCTGACCCTACAGCAACTTCTTCCCATGTTGGGCAAGGAGTCTTGGCTGGTGACTCTAGATCTCAAGGAGGCATACCTGCACGTCCCTATACGACCAGATTGCAGAAGACACCTCAGATTTCTTGCAGGATCAGAGCATTATCAATTCTCGGCATTGCCCTTTGGCTTATCTACTGCACCCAGAGTATTCACGAAATGCCTGGCATCAGTAATTGCACATTGCAGGCTTCAGGGAATTCAAATCTATCCATACCTGGACGACTGCCTAATACAAGCGGACAACAAGACAAAAATAATAAAGGATTTGGCCTATGTCATACAACTGCTGCAAGCCTTGGGATACACAGTCAACATACAGAAGTTAAGACTAGTGCCTTCCCAAAGGATAACATTTTTGGGTGCAGAACTGGACACTAACTCAGATGGCTTTTCTCACAGAAGAAAAACAAAACCAACTTCCAGTTTACTTCACGGCATTGACAAGACAAACTCAGCTTATTGCAAGGAAAGTCCTGCAGGTCCTGGGTTACATGGCATCCTGCATAATCTTGATCCCACATGCCAGACTGC
>NC_056728.1:202083047-202149672 GCF_019279795.1 Protopterus annectens
GCAGAAGTACTTAAAGATGGCGGGAAAAAGCTAAGTCTATGCAAACTGTTAAAGATTTCCTGCAAGTACAGCCTCAAGATTTAGTAGGCTTTGGCCCTCTAAAAATTGGTCCTTTCCTGCCTCTTCCAGGCCTTCTCAGTCCAAACTCAGAACCAGCAGAACACTCAGGCTTCAGTCCCAAGGTACGCACAGGACTAAGCAGTGGGGGGGCTCCCACTTCCAAAGCAGGGAGTAGTGAGACTCCCCCTATGGTAAACTGTCTCAATGAGTTAACTTTGAAACTTCCAAGCCCTTCTCAACGGACTGCTGCTTTAGGGGGAAAGATTGCTCTGCAGGCAAAAAACTGAACTCCTTACCCAGGACGAATGGGTTTTAAATAATTTCCCAAGGATATAGATTCTACTTCTGTACTTTACCAACCCTAAACATTTGGCCAGATCTACCCCTAAATCAGTGGGCAGAGGCTCAAAAGCAAGTTCTCTAAGTACAAGGGCTATTCAAACTGTCCCAGAAGAGGAAAGGGGACAAGGTTTCTATTCGACTTTTCCTGGTGCCCAGAAAAGACGACTCCTGTCGTCCCTTCCTGGATCTCTCTATCCTAAACACTTTTTTGGTGATCCCAAAATTCAAGATGCTAACTTCACCAATTGCTTCCCCAATTGCTTCCTATGCTAGGCAAGGATGCCTGGTTGGCAATACTGGATTTAAAGGAAGACTACCTGCACATTCCAATCAGGGAATCTTGCAGAAGATACCTATGCTTCAAAGCAGGCTTCATGCACCATCAGTTCTCTGCACTGCCCTGTAGCTTGTCTACTGCACCCAGGGTATTCACAAAGTGCCTAGCTCCAGTCATTGCATTTTGAAGGCAAAGAAATATTCAGGTATCCCCATACCTGGACAATTGTCTAATTCAGGCAGAAAGCCAGGACATACTATTGAATCCTCTGGCGTTTGTACAAAAAGTGCTAACCTCTCTGGGGTACACCATAAACAAACACATCTGGTACCCTCACAACAAACTATATTCCTGGGGGCAAGCTTGAACACAACTTTCCAGATTACTTACCTCACACCAGAGAAATATTCATTTGACAGCTTACTTCAAACTAATGGCCACAAGGACCCTGCTATCTGCAAGACAAATACTGCAAGTCTTGGGGTTCAAGGCTTTCTGCATTCTCCTAATTTCATATGCAAGATTGCATACGAGGAAACTACAATGGTATCTAAAAAGCCTATGGTGTCAACATTCTCAAGATCTAGTAGTGATGATTCCTATCCTACCTTGCCTACAGTTAGAGCTCCTTTGGTGGGCAGAGGCCTGCCATCAAAACAAGGGATTCCTGTCATTCTAACCCCTACCGCCCAAACCCTAACAGACGCATTAGAGCATGCATGGGGGGCTCACTTGGCAGGGAAGTGCATTCAGGGCATATGGAACCCAAATCAAATGCACCTGCGCATCAATCCAATGTTAGCTGTACAGAATGCTTAAGGACCACATTCTTCCAGGTCAATTAATGGTAAAGACAGACAACACCACTATTATGTTCATACCCTGTCTGCAGACTAGCCATGACTCTGGAACAGAGCCTTGAGCTACCAATTGCACCTACAGGTTCAATTCCTGACAGGAAAGCTAAATACACTGGCAGACTAAGCAGAAATCTCATGGACCCACACGATTGTTAACTGGAACCAAAGACATTCAACAAGATGATAAATGGAGAAGCCCAGATTGCCCCCCCCCCCCCCTAGAACTACCAATTGGACTATTTCTGCACAAGGGCTCCCCACAAACAAGCTTGGAAAGTGGATATCCTGTCCTTCACCTGGAGAAATCTGTCAGTTTATGCATTTCCTCATCTGCCTCTCCTCTCCAAGATACTACTAAAGATCAAACAGGACAAACCAAGGATGATACTGATTGCACCAGACTGGCCACGCCAACACTGGTAACCCCTCTTACGCAGGGTCACTGTTAGCATCATGGCACCTGCCTCTGACCCCTACCCTGCTGTCCCTGCATAAGGGCCAGATTCTGCACCCTCCGCTTCAAACGCTGAACCTGGCAGCCTGACTAATTACCTGATCTGTTACCATCTCTCATTAAACAAGTGTTGGATGTCATTCTGGAGGCAAGGAGACCTAGTACTAGAAAATTTTATGCTGAAGTGGAAAAGGTTCTGTTCCTGGGAACAAACTCTGGGGATGGGCATAGCAGTGCCCAGTTTACCTCAGATTCTTAAATAATTAACTGAGATGCTTCACAAGAGCCTTTCCTTTTTCTCAATCAAAATTCATGCCTCAGCCATTTCAGCTCATTACAACACAGAACCACCCCTCTTCTCTCATAGTCTGCTCAAGCAGTTCCTCAGAGGGGCCAAAAACTTAAGACCACCCAGGAGAGTTCTTACTCCAGCCTAGGACCTTAACTTTGTATTGGAAAAAATGTACTCTAGCTCCTTTTGAGCCAGCTGCAAATGAGCTGAAATTCCTTTCTTGGAAAGTTACCTTCCTTTTAGCTATCACTTCAGCTAGAAGGGTGTCTGAATTGCAAGCCATTATGGCAGTGGAGTCTTTCATGGGGACAGGGTGTCCCTCAGGACCAATCCAGTGTGGCTCTTAATCAGTCCATTCATTTGCCAACCTTTTCTAATCCACAGAACAAAGGGGAATGGTTACTGCACTCCTTAGATGTGCATAAACAACTTTACATTTTACTTGGACAGGACTAAAACCTCTCAAAATCTGAACAGCTGCTGGTGGCATTTGCTGCATAGGGGAAGGCCATTTCAAAGCAAAGTATTTCCAAATGGATAGCACACTGCATCCATTTCTGCTACAAGCACCATGGAAAACCTACCTCACAGGGGATCAGTACCCATTACACTAGGGTTACCTCTACAGCATTTCTCAGGGGAGTTCCTACCAGAGACATCCTGGAAGCTGCATCCTGGAGTGTTCTGTACACACCTTCACCAAGCATTACCACTTGCCTATTTTTTCTAAATCCAGACCTGGATTTGCTACAGCAGTCTTACAAGGCCTGCTAGCTTGCCCCAACACTTTTTGACTGCCTCCACCCTTCCTCAGCTTTAGGAATCAACCCAAGTGTGATAACTGCAACAGTGAAACATGAACATCGTACAGTTGTGTACACTCATCATAAATGTAGATGTTGGTGTATTCAGTGTTGCAGTCCTGGTTTCCCTCCCTCCAACCTCCTGGCTTTCTCTATCCTTTCTACCGATCCTCTTGAGGGCCATATTTTATGGCGGGGGTATTTTCTTTTTACTGGAGGTGTTGCACACCATTTAATCTATTCCTTTTTTGGGGGCTCCTGACATTTGGGGCAAGAAAAACTGATGTAATGGTGTCTGCTGCATGTTTTATATCCCTGATGACCTGACATCATGGAAGAGGCGACTGCATCCGATGCAGAAATACCAAGACTGTGGTACTCTTGTCTGCCTGCAGGTAGCCCTCTGTCGGCCCTTTTTCCCCACACCCTGCTGCCCAGACTCACCACAGATGCATCAGACTATGCTTGGGGTGTACACCTGGATGGCAAGTGCATAAGAGCCAGTGGAGCCCACAGCAAATCCCCCTGCACATAAATCAAAAAGATATGATGGCTGTGCAGCATGCCTCTACAGCTTTCAAACCCCTCAACTCTCTAGGGGTTCTCCTGATAGAAACAAATTCCACCACTGTGATGTGGCACATAAACAAGCAGAGAGGGACTCGCTCCTACTCTCTATGCAGGCTGGCCAGGACGCTTTAGCTCACAGCTTCTTCCATGCAACTACACCTGTTAGCACAATACCTACCACGCTCTCTCTTCTCCCTGGCAGACCAATTAAGTAGAAACCTTTTGGACCCACACGAGTGGCAGTTCAACAGCAGTACCTTCCTAATTGCTCAGAAATAGGGAACCCCAAAGGTTGACCTCCTTGCCTCCCACACCAACCATCAGCTCAGCAAATTCTGCACCAGGGAGCATCACTGCATGGCTTGGTAAATGGATGCCCTGTCCTTCCCCTGGGTCAATCTCTCGGTTTATGCCTTTCCTCCCCTATTCCTCATCCCCAGGGTTCTGCTCAAAATAAGGGAGGAAAAACCAAGGACCATTCTTACAGTTCCAGACTTGCCCCAAAAGCACTGTGGTATCCCTTGCTGCACAGCCTGTCCCTACTGCCTCCATGGCATCTTCCTCAGATTCCAAATCTCCTAACCCAGAGGGAAGGTGAATTAATGCATCTCCATTTGCATACACTCCATTTGGTAGCCTGGCTTATTCCCTAACTCCAAACCAATCGGCCATCCTCAGTAAACAGGTTCTGGATGTTATCTGTGAGGCCGGATGCCTTAACACCAGAAAGTCTTATGCAGTTAAATGGAAAAGGTTTTGCACCTGGATCCAGGCTAAGGGGCCCAATTCGGCACAGCCCACCATCCCTGTCATCCTAGATTACTTAACTGACCTACTACAGTGATCTTTCTCCTCAAAATTCATGCCTCTGCTTTCTGCTCATTTTCCCACTGAGCAGCCCCTTTTCTCACACCCTTTGATCAAATAATTCATCAGAGGGGCTAGCAACTTGAGGCCCCCCAGAAGGACACCAACACCAGCTTGGGACTTTTTATCTTGGTAAATCTCACCTTGCCTCCTTTCAAACCAGCTTCTTCTGCAGAGTTAAAATTTCTCTCCTGGAAGACTGCCTTCCTTCTGGCCATCGCCTCAGCCAGAAGTCTGAGCTGCAAGTACTTAAGGCTGTGGAACCCTTAATCTTCCATGCAGATAGGGTATCCCTCAGAACTAACCCATCATTCATGCCCAAGGTGGTGTCCAGTGTGGCTCTCAACCAATCCTTTCATTTGCCCACCTTCTCTCTGAATCTTCAGCACAAGGGGGAAATGATTCTTCTCTAGATGTGCACAGACAGCTCGTACTATCTGGACAGGACTAAATCCTTCAGAAAGTCTGATCAATTGCTGGTTAGCTTAGCTACAGGGGCAGAAGGCAAATGCAGCTCCAAGCAAACAATTTTCAAATGGTTAGCACACTGCATCCATTTTGCTACAAATGGCATGGTAAGCCTCCCCCTCAAGGTCAGGACACACTTCTCTGAGGAAAGCTGCAGAGGTGGAGGCTGCTCTGGCGGAGTCCCCACCTGGACGTCTGTTCACACTTATACCAAGCATTGTTGCAGTCTTGCAGGGCATCCTAGCCAGCCCCTAGCTTCCTTGGCTGCCTCCACCCATTTCTTCCATTTTGGAAATCCTATCCAAATGTGATGACTGCAACAGTGAAACACGAACATAGTACAATTGGTACACTTACCATAAATGTAGATGTTGGTGTATTCACTGTTTTAGTCCTGGTTTCCCTCCAACCATCCCCCTTTGTTTCTCCTTTTGTTACCATTCTCCCTTGTTCTCCTTTCCTTACAAGGGACATATTAGTATTTATTTTCAACTGGTGGGTTTCTTCCACCAGAGCCTGCCCTCCTACTTTGGGGGCTTCTGACAGATTATGGCAAGAAAAACTGATGTAATGGTGTCTGCAGCCTTACTTTATGCCACTGACCTGACGTCAGTCCTCAAGCAACGGCAACTGACGCAGAAATACTAAGTCACTGGTATTAGGATCAGCCGAGGGCTACCCTGGCAGGGATAACCCAGATGTGATGACTGCAACAGCAAATACACTCTAACATCTACATTTATGGTAAGTGTACACAACTGCTGATTTTACCTAGACGAAACTAAGCCCATCAGAAAATCTAACCAACTTTGTATCTTTCCACCCTAGGGCCCTGGGCAATTTCCTGCTTGATTAGAAAAACTATCTGCTACTCCCACCATGGCAATAACCTACCCCAGAGAGTAAGCTTATTCTACTAGGGCCGTGGCAACCACCAAAGCCTACTTCAAAGGTCTAGACAGTCTCCGTGGAAGCAGCCAACCTGGTCCACCATACACTACAAATTGGACCATGTCTCCCGAGCCCAGGCAGGGCTTGCTAGAGCAATCCTGCAAGGCTTTGTGGAATCTGCTACTTCTGCTTCCATCTTAAGCTGTGATACTCTCCCACACTAAGAATACTGCAACATAGGAATATAAGGGCCTAGAATAGTTATGTAAAGTCTTACCGTAACTATAGATGTTCTCTTCCATGTTGTAGTATTCCTTCCCACCCACCTACCTCCATTTTATTTTTTACTATTGACCTATCTGTAGGGCACCCTGAGACACCCTCTGGACTATGGTCAGACTAGCCAGCAAATGGCTCTTTGCATCTTTTGACATCACTTGATACTCTCTATTGGATTGTCCAACTGGGCATTTAAGTTCTGAGGTCTGTACATGCAGACGTCACATTTAAGGTCCATGGTTTATGGCCCTAAGTGTGACGTCCCATGTACCCAGCCAGGCTTGAGGTTGTGTAGGAGCTGACATTCAGGTCGCCTGAGGCAAGGAATCCCCACACTAAAAATACTGCAACATGGAAGAGAACATCTATGGTTAAGGTAAGATTTTACACCACTATTCTTTCCAGCACATAGTAATCTCTTAATGCAGACTGGTATTCTGTATGAAAAATGTTAAGGCTGTGTGGAATACACTACCCAGCCACATAAGTAATAACTCTACTACACAGTTTTAAAAAAAAAAAAAAAAACTCCTGAAAACCCATTATGCAAACAAATTGCTATGCTCCTGTTACTCACCAGCTTAAGTACATACCAGTGTATTATGTGGATACTGTTGTGATACCAGTTCCCTGGTAAGGCTGTTACTCTGATCATACCGCAAAGATTCACTACTTTTGCAGTTTACTAAGACCTATTATGTTGCTGGCAACCATTACTTCTTGCCAGAAACTTAACATATGCTGATATATCTTTTACTACATTGCATGTTTTTATTTTTAATTATGTATGTTTTGAATCTTTATTTTCTGTTTTGAATTTTTTTTGTGCTGAAATTTTTCTTGTGTATTGTATTTGGGAGATTTTCTCCCTGGGCCTCTGCTGAAAATGGTCCTGTGTCCAGTTGGAATTTCCTGGTAAACAAATGTTTAGTTAGGATTTGTTTCTGCTTTTTAGGCTCTTCCAGGCCCCCACAAGTCCATCCTGTGATTCCTCGACTTCCAGTCTTTCCGGAGCGTTGTATTACTGATAGTGGAGTGGTGTACCATGAAGGCATGCAGTGGCTGAAACCACAGGGTAGCAAGCAGATGCTTTGCACTTGTTTGGGAAATGGAGTTAGCTGTCAGGAAATGGGTAAGTGCATTTTGCTTTAGAATACAGGTTGTGCAGAACACTAAGTAAACGTTAGACTTGAATTTTACAAGCTTTTTGTAAAATGCACAGGATAAGGGATGTTTATTGTTCTGCAATTAATATCTGCAGCAGATGTTCTTCATCTCACATTGCTGCAGTCCTTACACTTGGGTAGTCCGCTGTCCTCGGTCGGCCCGAATAACAAAGTATAAGGCTGACGTCGGTCAAGGCGCATTAGACTGACATCAGGACGTCAGGGTACAAATGCGCATGACCGACGTCATATCCTCAGTCTTTTTTGCCGCATGGTCCGATGCAGAAGCAGCGTTGCAAGTGCCGTTCGGAGTTCTGAAATTTTTCGAATTCGGAGTTTCAGACAGAGTCAAAGTTGGCTAAGTACCCCGTTGGGGAATATTTTAGTTTTTTCATGCCTCAGTGGTTTACCGGATGTCAGAAAAAGTGAATAACTGTATTTCTTGTGGGAAACCGATACTGCATAGAGATTATCATACTTTGTGTATTCCTTGTTTAGGGCCTGAGCACGACATTGTTGGGTGTCGCTTTTGTGCTAGATTCAATAAGCGCACTATTAAGAGAAGGTTAGATTGTGACAGGTTAGTCTTCGGGAAGCGGTGCAATTATAATATGCCGTCGGATGCTCCGACGTCCGCTTCTTCGAAGAAGCGCAAGGACAAAGCAGCTAAGCCCAGGCGAGAAGAGCTGTCCGTACCGGACGCCGGCTCTTTAGAGGTGTCGGTGGAGCCGGGGGTTCCGCCGGAGGTTTCTCTGGAGTCCCAGGGGGAGACTTTGTTGTTGCAGGATGTGGCCTCTCAGGAGGCAGGTCAGGCTGAAGGGGCCTCTCAGGTTACTGTACTCCCCTCCCTTCCTAGGGTGGTTAGGCCTTCTTCTGTTTCCAAGGCTTCTCCCAGAGGCAGGCCAGGTTTAGCTTCAGTTGGTGTCACTCCTAGTTCTTCAGGATCTGTGCCCAAGAAGCATATGCTTAAAATGGCAGAAGATTTGATTACTTTGACTAGAGGTTCTTTGCCCCCTCCTGATAAGAGACCTAGGGTGGAACCTGAGTTGGGGAGTTTTGAGCAGGCTTCGGATGTTTGAGTCTTCGGCTGAAGACTTACAGGAGTATTCTCCTTATTCTGATTCTGATGTGGATGATTCTACTCCTTCTGCTTCTCCTCCTGAGGATTTTTCTTTTTCAGAGACTCTTCATTCCATGAGGGAGCATTTTAAGTGGGAAGGTCAGGACTTCTCTGATTCCAGGAAAAGGCTTAGGGAATTTTTGTTTTTACCCCAGCATAGGCCTTTGGCTATACCTCCTGTTCTGGATGTTGTGGAAGATGTGTTTGCAGAGGCTTCTCTTAATCCTGATTCTTTGCCTCCTGCTCCTGTTAAACCGGATAGGTATTACAGGGTGCCTGAAGCTCATAAGTACCTTTTTAAGAGTCCTAGGGCAGACCCAGAAACTGTTAGTCAGGGGCCTAAGGGTTTTAAGGCTTCTGTTGTTAAAAATCCGGTTCCTCCAGATAGAGGCCAGGGCTTTGGATAGATGGGGAAAGAAAGTCTATACTTCTTCCACCCTTGCTATGAGGGCTTTGAATTGCCAGTTTCACATGTTGAAATACCAAAACTATCTACTTTCTCAATTGAAGTCTAAGGTAGATGCTCTGGCGGAAGTTATTGAGTGTAAAGAGTTACAAGATTTAGTACATGTTTCGGAACAGGTGGGTAAGCATTCTTTGCTATGTGGTTTTGATGCTGTACAGGCCTCGTCTAGGGTAGCTGCCACTGGGTCAGTTCTTCGCAGGCACGCCTGGCTGAGGGATCAGAATTTATCTGACCATGTTAAGACAAGGATTTTAGATGCTCCTTTACAATCTGATGTGTTGTTTGGTTCACCTGTTGAGGCAGTCTTAAAGAAAATGGAAGACAAGGCTAAGTCTATGCAGACTGTTAAAGATTTTTTGCAGGTTCAGCCTCCGAAGTTTAGTAGAAATTGGCCTACCAAGGGTTGGACGTATCCTTCTTATGATTCCCAGTCTAGGGGTAGATCTAGACGTGGTAGGGGCAGAGCTCAGGGCTCTTTCAGGCCTAGAACAGGGAGTTCACCTGCACAGTCTTCGGGTGAGGGCAGGGGTCAGTCCTTTCGTAAACAGACCCAATGACCTACCTTTTCAGCTGCCAGAGCCTTCTAGTCTGGCAGCACCTTCGGGAGGAAGGTTGGCACTTTTCAAGGAAAATTGGAGTTTAATTACCCAAGACAGATGGGTATTGGATATCATACACCAAGGTTACAGGTTTTATTTCCATACCTTGCCTCCTTTCAAAGGCATGCCAGATGTTCCTCCTCAGCAAAGAATAGAGGCTCACAAACAAATTTCTCTGTTGCTTCAAATAGGGGCCATACAGCCAGTCCCTATGCCAGAAGTGGGCCTAGGATTTTATTCTCGCCTGTTCCTAGTACCAAAGAAGGGGAACACGTGGAGACCAATTTTGGATTTATCTATCCTCAACACTTATCTGGACATTCCCAAGTTCAAAATGTTGACGTTACAACAGCTTTTACCTCTGCTGGGCAAAGATCATTGGATGGTAACTTTGGATCTCAAGGAGGCTTACCTTCATGTTCCTATCAGACTGAGTTGCAGGAAGTATCTGCGTTTTGGCTGGGACTTCTCATTATCAGTTCTCTGCATTGCCCTTTGGCTTATCTACTGCGCCCAGAGTGTTCACGAAAGTTCTGGCTCCAGTGATAGCTTTCTTCAGGCTAAAAGGAATTCAGATCTATCCTTATTTGGACGATTGCCTGATTCTGGCTCAAGGAAGGGACGAGCTTCTTCATCACTTGGAATATGTGATAGCAGTGCTAAGATGCCTGGGGTATTCTGTGAACGAAATAAAGTCCAGTCTAGTACCCTCTCAGGACATGTGCTTTCTGGGTGTAAGACTGAATACAGCATCCCAGATGGCCTTTTTGACCCCGGACAAACAAAAGAATCTTTCCCTTTACTTTCATCAATTGTCTCATCAGTCCAGGCTGACTGCAAGGACAGTCCTTCAAGCCTTGGGGTTCATGGCATCTTGTATTCTGGTGCTTCCTAATGCCAAACTGCATATGAGGAAGCTACAATGGTATCTCAAATGTATGGACGCAGCACTGCCAGGATCTGGACACTGTCATTCAAATAATACCTTGCATTCAAAAGGAATTTTTGTGGTGGGCTCAGGAATGTCACCTAAACAAGGGACTCTGTGACCCGGCCAGAGGCGAGTCAGATTCTAACGACAGATGCCTCAGACAAAGCTTGGGGAGCTCATCTAAATGGAAAGTGGATACAAGACAAGTGGCCTGCCAGACTACAACATCTACATATCAACTTGAAGGAGATGTTAGCAGTCCAGTTTGCATTAATAGCTTTCAAGGATTTACTTCTTCCAGGGCAGGTGTTGATACTAACAGACAACACAACTGTCATGTGGTACATCAACAAGCAAGGGGGAACACATTCTTATCCTCTATGCAGGCAAGCAATGATTTTGTGGGAGACTGCTCTCAGTTTACAGCTAAATCTTCAGGCAAGGTTTCTGCCGAGCACAGAACTCCTTAGCAGATGTGTTGAGCAGACGAATTATGGATCCCCACGAGTGGAAATTGGATCCTCATGTATTTCAGAAATTGACAGTGTCATGGGGAACTCCAGACATAGATCTGTTCGCTTCTCCCCTAAACCACCAGCTGCCAAAGTTTTGCACGAAAAGGTTTCATCCCACAGCTTGGAAAGTGGATGCTCTTTCTTTCAATTGGAGCAATCTTCATGTGTATGCCTTTCCACCTCTGCCTCTCCTCCCAAAGGTACTTCTAAAGGTCAGACAGGACAAGCCAAGGATGATTTTAATAGCTCCAGATTGGCCTCGACAGCACTGGTACCCATTACTGAGAAGTCTGGTACGGGAGCCTCCATGGCCTTTGCCTTCGATTCCACACCTGTTGTTTCAGGAGGACAGTCATTTGCTCAATGTCAAACTTCACTCTCTTCACCTAACAGCCTGGCATATTCTGTTTTGAACCATAGAGGGTCTCAACTTCCACAGCAAGTTTTGAATGTTATTTTGGAGTCTAGAAGGCCTAGTACAAGGAAAGTGTACGCAGATAAATGGAAGAGATTTTTATTTTGGAGTGCAGCAAAGGATTTTGATGTTTCTGAGCCTAATTTAAGTGTTGGTCTTCAATATCTTACTGAGTTACTGGACAAAGGTTTGTCCTTCTCCTATTAAGGTTCATGCTGCAGCAATTTCGGCTCACTATGACTGTGACCCACCATTGTTTTCTCATCCTTTGTTCAAGCAATTTCTTAGAGGGGCAAAGAATATAAGACCCCCACGTAGAGCTCCTACTCCTGCTTGGGATCTCAATTTTGTGTTGGAGAAACTCACTCAACAACCTTTTGAGCCTGCAGCTACTACTGAGTTGAAATATTTATCATGGAAGACTGCTTTTTTGTTGGCCATTACCTCTGCAAGAAGGGTTTCTGAATTGCAGGCCCTTATGGCGGTTGAGCCTTTCTTAATTTTCCATAAGGATAGGGTATCTTTGCGTACTAATCCTTCCTTTATGCCTAAAGTGGTTTCTAGTGTGGCTTTAAACCAAACTATTCATTTGCCTACTTTTTATGCAAATCCCCAAAATAAAGGGGAAAAGATTTTGCACACTTTAGATGTACACAGGCAGTTGCGATATTATTTGAGCAGAACTAAAGGGTTCAGGCAGTCTCAGCAGTTATTTGTTTCTTTTGCTTTGAGTTCTCAGGGCAAGCCTGTGTCAAAACAAACTATTTCTAAGTGGATTGGGTTTTGCATTGCTTTCTGTTATTCCCATCATGGCAAGGAGATTCCAGCTGGGATTAGGCCTCATTCCACTAGGGCTACTGCCACTTCGACAGCCTTTTTAAGGGGGGTGGCAACTAAGGATATTTTGGAGGCAGCTACTTGGAGTTCAGTGCATACTTTCTCTAAGCATTATCACCTTCCACTTTACTCTAAATCTAGGGCTGGTTTTGCCACTGCTGTTTTACAGGGCATTTTGGCAGCTCCTGCTTCTTTATAGTTTTGCCATCCTCCCTTATCTCTGCTTTGGGATTCTACCCAAGTGTAAGGACTGCAGCAATGTGAGATGAAGAACATAGTACAGTTTTGTACCTACCATAAATGTAGATGTTCGAAGATCCACATTGCTGCAGTCCAATTTACCCTCCCTCCTTCCCCTCTGTAGTTTGAGGCGGTTGTGTGGGTTGGGTTGTAAATATTGTGTATATTGTATATATTGTACATATTCTTATATTAGTGCAAGGGTGGTTGGTTGTTTGCTGTCTTTTGGTTTTGACCTTTCTTTGTAGGGTCTTCTGACATCTGGGGCAAGAAAAGACTGAGGATATGACGTTGGTCATGCGCATTTGTACCCTGACGTCCTGATGTCAGTCTAATGCGCCTTGACCGACGTCAGCCTTATACTTTGTTATTCGGGCCAACCGAGGACAGCGGACTACCCAAGTGTAAGGACTGCAGCAATGTGGATCTTCGAACATCTACATTTATGGTAGGTACAAAACTGTACTTTTTGTCTATTTTTGTTTTTGGGAGGAAGTCCAAGCCTTGTGCTTTCCTGTAAGACCTGTACAGGTTTTGTATTGACATTTTGTAGGACCCAAGTCTTGAGAATCACACCGGGCTTTAGACCACTTAAGTTTTTCTGTGAGTACGTAGCCTAGTGTAGTGACCTGTTATCAGTCATAACTTAAGTCAAAGGAGCACTTTTGCTGTAGGGTATCTAATGAAAGTAGCAGCAAGTTTCAACCTGACATTAGTCTTGCATTGTTTGACAAAGTAAGTACTAGTGCAGCTGCAGTCCTTGGTAACTTCCATGTCATAAATGGACATTCACCTGAGAATGCCTGCCTATCCAAGCCAACTTCCAAAACTTCAGATGAAAGCCAGCCTGCATAGTAAACATAAGGTTTTTTGCTTTCTACTAATCCCTTAAGAACTGCTTGCATTTATACTTAGTCATATTTGGTACATTACCTGCATCTTTCCTTTTAACAAATTTATTCAAACAATAACATTGCACAATTTCTGTATATCTTTAAACCTCATCTTGACTTCTGAAAATTATTCTGCATATATTACCACAAATCAAATTTGATGTAATTTGCTGCTTTGAGTTTCTAACGATCCTACACTTTATCTTTACAATACAAAATGCTTCAAATGTAGTTGATTTGGGTTTAGCTTTCCATTATCTATTGTTTTTCGGCAGTCACCAGAATTAAACTTTAGGCCTTACTATGTCTAGAAATTCAGGATGTCCTATTACTACGTTGCAGTATTCTTGGTGGGATTTCCTGCCTTCAGGCAACCCATACGTCAGCTCCTATACAAAAGTTTCAGCCTGGCTGTTGCAGCTGCATGAGATGTTACATGTAGGGCCATAAACCAGGGACCCTATGTGAGATGTCTGCACACAATCCTCAGAACCTTTCAGCCGCAGACTACTTTGCATCGTACGATTGGTTTCCAAACGTCTGAGAATAGATAAGTAACCCTGTTGGACTTTATGCATTAGTAATTTGCATATCTTTCGCATTGTAGTATTCAGCTGATGTCAGCAAAAAAGGGAAAGTGCTAATGTGGTTGCCAGATTCCCCACAAGGATGCCCATGGCAAATGCATTTTCTGCTTAGACAGGAAACATTACCATAATGCCTGCCTTATTTGTAAATCTTTTGCGCTTAAGACCTTGCATAGTAATCGGTCAGCATTAAACCTTTAATTAGAAAACCAGCGCCTCAAACAGCTGGCTCTCAGGATGGATCCTGCTTCGGATGCTGCCCAAGAACCTCTGTGTCATAAGGCCAAGATGCTCGCCTGCCGCTTTCCACTCTGATGCTCTGCCAAATACCGATACAAGAGTTGAGCATTCGGCAGATTAGTCACATCCATCGACCTCCCTCAGAGGCTGCTGCACAGCCAATGGACAGCACATCCATGGAGCTTTCTCAAACACAGATGCCTGTCTGTCAAGGGAGAACCAGATTTGGGGGGTCCTCTGGGATACAGACCTCAGACACAGCTGCTGCCAAACCCAGCTGTAGACTCCAATCCAAAAGAAGCAGAAAACTAAATGTATTTCACCTGCTTCTGAAGCCCCTCCAGACTGGGATACCTTAACCCCTTTTATGCAGGCCTTTATGGCCCTTAGGCCTTCTGCCTCACACAACTAAATTACTTCTGCTAAGCCCTAGGCCTACCTCTGTTACTATTCCTATGGCTCCCTCCCTGAGGAAGAACATGAATCTACATACTCTTCCTCAGACAAACCCATCTCTTGTGCATCCCAGATTGCTTCTGTCAAGTAATATCACTATCCTGATGAGGGCTCTGTGGAAGGGTCTTCACCTGAAGACATTACATTTGGTGAAACCATCACCAAAATGAGACTACTTCAAATGGGATACTTCACAGATGGCAGAAACCCCCCAAAAAATACTCTGAACTGCTGCAAGTGGAGTCCCCCTCCCCTTCATTTGTTCCCCCTGTTCTTACTGCATACTTGGATGCATTTTCTGCAGCATCCAGAACTCCTGACTCTCGGCCCCCTGCACTTAAGCACCTAGACCAGGTGCCATAGAGGAACAAACATTTCTCAAAAGCCACCTTTAACAGACCCAGCAGTAATTGCCACTGCCCCTGATGCAGTCTAGGTTGCTGCCTTCCTATTGCCTATGGATAAAGATAGCAAATCCATGGATAGGATAGACGAGGTGTACACTTCCTCCACTTTGGCCTTCAGAGCCATTAACTATCAAACACACGACCAAATATGTCCTGGACTTAGTATCCCAAGCCAAATCTATGTTGGCCTCTTTTCTTGACAGTCCCATTAAAACTGATATCTCCAAATTATCCTTGGCACTACAAGTGGCTAGACACTCGAGATGCAGTTGCGATGCTGCAGAAGCTTCTGTTCGCTCTGGAGCGTCAGCATCTGTCCTTAGGAGATATTCTTTGCTTAGACTGCAAAATCTGCCAGAGTACTTAAAGTCCAAAATCTTGGATGCTCCCCTGGATTACAACTTCTTCTTTGGAAAGCAATCTGCAGACCTATTTAAGAATCTGCAAGAAAAAAGCAAAGATGTTCTTCATCTCACATTGCTGCAGTCCTAACACTTGGGTAGTCCGCTGTCCCTCGGTCGGCCCGAATATCAGAGTATAAGGCTGACGTCGGTCAAGGCGCATTTGACTGACATCAGAACGTCAGGGTACAAATGCGCATGACCGTCACATCCTCAGTCTTTTTTGCCGCATGGTCCGATGCAGAAGCAGTGTTGCAAGTGCCGTTCGGCGTTCTGAAATTTTTCGTATTTGGAATTTCAGACCGAAGTCAGAGTTGGTTAAGTACCCCGTTGGGGAATATTTTGTTTTTTTCTTGCCTCAGTGGTTTACCGGATGTCAGAAAAAGTGAATAACTGTATTTCTTGTGGGAAACAGATACCGCATAGGGATTACCATAATTTGTGTATACCTTGTTTGGGACCTGAGCACGACGTTGTTGGGTGTCGCTTTTGTGCTAGGTTTAATAAACGCACTATAAAGCGTAGGTTGGATTGTGCCAGGTTAGTCTTTGGAAGCGGTGCAATTACAATATGCCGTCGGATGCTCCGACGCCGGCTTCTTCAAAGAAGCGCAAGGACAAGGCAGTTAAACCTAGGTTAGAGGAGTCGTCCGAACCGGACGCCGGTTCTTTAGAGACGTCAGTGGAACCGGTGGTTCCGACGGAGGCCTCTATGGAGTCCCAGGGAGAGACTGTGTTTTTACAGGATGTGGCCTCCCAGGAGGCAGGTCAGGCTGTAGGGGCTTCTCAGGTAACTGTACTCCCCTCCCTTCCTAAGGTGTCTAGGCCCTCTCTTTCTGCTTCCAAGGCTTCCCTAGAGGCAGGTCTAGTTTTGCTTCTGTGGGTGTCACTCCTAGTTCTTCAGGTTCTGTGCCCAAAAGCACATGCTTAAAATGGCAGAAGATTTAATTACTTTAATTAGAGGCTCTATGCCCCCTCCTGATAAGAGGCCTAGGATGGAACCTGTGTTGGGGATTATGAGCAGGCTTCGGATGTGTCTGAGTCAAGACTTGCAGGAGTATTCTCATTATTCTGATTCTGATGTGGATGATTCTACTCCTTCTGCTTCTCCTCCTGAGGATTTTTCTTTTTCAGAGACCCTTCACTCCATGAGAGAGCATTTTAAATGGGAAGGTCAGGATTTCTCTGATTCCAGGAAAAGGCTTAGGGAATTTTTGTTTTTACCTCGGCATAGGCCTTTAGCTATACCTCCTGTTCTGAATGTAGTGGAAGATGTGTTTGCAGAGGCTTCGCTTAATCCTGATTCTTTGCCTCCTGCTCCTGTTAAACCGGATAGGTATTACAGGGTGCCTGAAGCTCATAAGTATCTTTTTAAGAGTCCTAGGGCAGACCCAGAAACTGTTAGCCAGGGGCCTAAGGGTGTAAAGGCTTCTGTTGTCAAGAATCCGGTTCCTGCAGATAGAGGCCAGGGCCTTGGATAGATGGGGAAAGAAAGTTTATACTTCTTCCACTCTAGCCATGAGAGCTTTGAATTGCCAGTTTCACATGTTGAAATATCAAAATTATCTCCTTTCTCAGTTGAAATCTAAGGTGGATGCTCTGGCGGAAGGTATTGATTGTAAAGAATTACAAGATTTAGTGCATGTTTCTGAACAGGTGGGTAAGCATTCTTTGCAATGTGGTTTTGATGCTGTACAGGCCTCGTCTAGGGTGGCTGCCACTGGGTCAGTTCTTCGCAGGCATGCCTGGCTGAGGGATCAAAATTTATCTGACCATGTTAAAACTAGGATTTTGGATGCCCCTTTGCAATCTGATGTCTTGTTTGGTTCTCCTGTTGAGGCAGTTTTAAAGAAAATGGAAGACAAGGCTAAGTCTATGCAGACTGTTAAAGATTTTGTGCAGGTTCAGCCTCCAAAGTTTAGTAGAAATTGGCCTACTAAAGGGTGGACGTATCCTTCTTATGATTCCCAGTCTAGGGGTAGATCTAGATGTGGCAGGGGCAGAGGTCAGGGCTCTTTCAGGCCTAGGACAGGGAGTTCTCCTGCACAGTCTTCGGGTGAGGGCAGGGGTCAGTCCTTTCGTAAACAGACTCAATGACCTACCTTTTCAGCTGCCAGAACCTTCTCGCCTGGCAGCACCTTTGGGAGGAAGGTTGGCACTTTTCAAAGAAAATTGGAGTTTGATTACCCAAGACAAATGGGTACTGGATATCATACATCACGGTTACAGGTTTTATTTCCATACCTTGCCTCCTTTCAAAGGCATGCCAGACATTCCTCCTCAACAAAGAATAGAGGCTCACAAGCAAATTTCTGTTACTCCAAATAGGGGCCATACAGCCGGTTCCTATGCCAGAAAGGGGCCTAGGATTTTATTCTCGCCTGTTCCTTGTGCCAAAAAAGGGGAACACATGGAGACGGATTTTGGATTTGTCTATCCTCAACACTTATCTGGACATTCCCAAGTTCAAAATGTTGACGTTACAACAGCTTTTACCTCTACTGGGCAAGGATCACTGGATGGTAACTTTGGATCTCAAGGAGGCTTACCTTCATGTTCCTATCAGGCTAAGTTGCAGGAAGTATCTGCGTTTTCGGACTGGGACTTCTCACTATCAGTTCTCTGCATTGCCCTTTGGCTTATCTACTGCGCCCAGAGTATTTACAAAAGTTCTGGCTCCAGTGATAGCATTCTTCAGGCTGAAAGGAATACAAATCTATCCTTATTTGGACGATTGCCTGATACTGGCTCAAGGAACGGACGAGCTTCTTCGTCATTTGGAGTATGTGATAGCAGTGCTAAGATGCCTGGGGTATTCTGTGAACGAAATAAAGTCCAGTCTAGTACCCTCTCAAGACATGTGCTTTCTGGGAGTAAGACTGAATACAGCATCCCAGATGGCCTTTCTAACCCCGGACAAACAAAAGAATCTTTCCCTTTACTTCCATCATCTATCTCTTCAGTCCGGGCTGACTGCAAGGACAGTCCTTCAAGCCTTAGGGTTCATGGCATCTTGTATTCTGGTGCTTCCCAATGCCAAACTGCATATGAGGAAGTTGCAATGGTATCTCAAAAATGTATGGACACAGCACTGCCAACATCTGGACACTGTCATTCAAATAATACCTTGCATTCAAAAGGAATTTTTGTGGTGGGCTCAGGAATGTCACCTAAACAAGGGACTCTCTGTGACCCGGCCAGAGGAGAGTCAAATTTTAACAGATGCCTCAGACAAAGCTTGGGGAGCTCATCTAAATGGAAAGTGGATACAAGACAAGTGGCCTGTCAGACTACAGCATCTACATATCAACTTGAAGGAGATGTTAGCAGTCCAGTTTGCATTAATAGCTTTCAAGGATTTACTTCTTCCAGGGCAGGTGTTGATTCTAACAGACAACACAACTGTCATGTGGTACATCAACAAGCAAGGGGGAACACATTCTTATCCTCTATGCAGGCAAGCAATGATTTTGTGGGAGACTGCTCTCAGTTTACAACTAAGTCTTCAGGCAAGGTTTCTGCCGGGAGCACAGAACTCCTTAGCAGATGTGTTAAGCAGACAAATCATGGATCCCCACGAGTGGAAACTGGATCTTCATGTATTTCAGAAATTGAGTGTGTCCTGGGGAACTCCAGACATAGATCTGTTAGCTTCTCCACTAAACCACCAGCTGCCAAAGTTTTGCACAAAGCGGTTTCATCCCACAGCTTGGAAAGTGGATGCTCTTTCTTTCAGTTGGAAAAATCTTCATGTGTATGCCTTTCCACCTCTGCCTCTCCTCCCAAAGGTACTTCTGAAGGTCAGACAGGACAAGCCAAGGATGATTTTGATAGCTCCAGATTGGCCTCGACAGCACTGGTACCCATTACTGAGAAGTCTGGTACGGAAGCCTCCATGGCCTTTGCCTTTGTTTCCTCATCTGTTGTCCCAGGAGGACAGTCATTTGCTCAATGTCAAGCTTCACTCTCTTCACCTAACAGCATGGCATATTCTGTTTTAAACCATAAAGGGTCTCAACTTCCACAACAAGTTTTGAATGTGATTTTGGAAGCTAGAAGGCCTAGTACAAGGAAAGTGTATGCAGATAAATGGAAGAGATTTTTATTTTGGAGTGCAGCTAAGGATTTGGATGTTTCTGAGCCTGATTTAAGTGTGGCTCTTCAATATCTTACTGAGTTATTGGACAAAGGTTTGTCCTTCTCTTCTATTAAGATTCATGCTGCAGCAATTTCAGCTCACTACGACTGTGACCCACCATTGTTTTCTCATCCTTTGTTCAAGCAATTTCTTAGAGGGGCAAAGAATATAAGACCCCCACGTAGAGCTCCTACTCCTGCTTGGGATCTCAATTTTGTGTTGGAGAAACTCACTCTACAACCTTTTGAGCCTGCAGCTACTGCTGAGTTGAAATATTTGTCATGGAAGACTGCTTTTTTGTTGGCCATTACCTCTGCGAGAAGGGTTTCTGAATTGCAGGCCCTTATGGCAGTTGAGCCTTTCTTAATTTTCCATAAGGATAGGGTATCTTTACGTACTAATCCTTCCTTTATGCCTAAAGTGGTTTCTAGTGTGGCTTTAAACCAAACTATTCATTTGCCTACTTTTTATGTAAATCCCCAAACTAAAGGGGAAAAAATTTTGCACACTTTAGATGTACACAGGCAGTTGCGATATTATTTGGACAGAACTAAAGGGTTCAGACAATCTCAGCAGTTATTAGTTTCTTTTGCTTTGTGCTCTCAGGGCAAGCCCGTGTCAAAACAAACTATTTCTAAGTGGATTGGATTTTGCATTGCTTTCTGTTATTCCCATCATGGCAAAGAGATTCCAGCTGGGATTAGGCCTCATTCCACTAGGGCTACTGCCACTTCAACAGCTTTTTTGAGGGGGGTGGCTACTAAGGATATTTTGGAGGCAGCCACTTGGAGTTCAGTGCATACCTTCTCTAGGCATTACCACCTTCCTCTGTACTCTAAATCCAGGGCTGGGTTTGCCACTGTTGTGTTGCAGGGCATTTTGGCAGCCCCTGCTTCATTATAGTTTAGCCATCCTCCCTTACCTCTGCTTTGGGATTCTACCCAAGTGTTAGGACTGCAGCAATGTGAGATGAAGAACATAGTACAGTTTTGTACCTACCATAAATGTAGATGCTCGAAGTTCCACATTGCTGCAGTCCAATTTACCCTCCCTCCTTCCCCTCTGTAGTTTGAGGTGGTTGTGTGGCCTGGGTTATCCCTCTGAGGTATAGTGTATATATATTGTATATATTGTACATATTTTTGGTGTTAGGCTGGTTGGTTGTTTAGTTGTTGTCTATGGGTTTTGACCTTTCTTTTTAGGGTCTTCTGACATCTGGGGCAAGAAAAGACTGAGGATGTGTCGTCGGTCATGCGCATTTGTACCCTGACGTTCTGATGTCAGTCAAATGCGCCTTGACCGACGTCAGCCTTATACTCTGATATTCGGGCCGACCGAGGGACAGCGGACTACCCAAGTGTTAGGACTGCAGCAATGTGGATCTTCGAACATCTACATTTATGGTAGGTACAAAACTGTACTTTACAGGATATTAAACATCTCCTGGTATCCCCTGTACCCTAATTTTATAGGAACTACCTGGCTAAGACTACTTTTGTTAGGCGTAACCAGCATTCTGCTGCTTTCTCATCCATACCCAGAATAGGAACTAGAAGACCTTCCTCATCCAGGCCCACCTCAACCTAGACGGCCCTTTCAGGACAGTGGTGGTCCCAATAATGCATAACTGCCTTGGTCATCTGCCCCTCTCAACTCGAGTTACCCACTGATATTCATAGTGTTTCACTGTTGCAGTCCTAACAAATGGGTTAACCATCTCCTGGTAGCCCTCAGTCAGCCAGAATACCAAAGGTAAGAAAAAATGACATTTGCAGTTGGTTGTAAAGGATGTCGGGGCATCCGATGCAAAAGGAGGCAGCCAACATCACTACCTCAGTTTTCCTTGCCACAGAGCCTGAAGCAGAACTTTTTATGCAGAAGTGCTGATCGGCAGTTTACCTTTGGTTTCTGACCAAGAGTTGGTCTACTACAGGTAAGTACCCCTTTGGGATCCTCTCAATCTTGCCTTACGGAATGTCAGTTAATTGCCTTACCTGTGGAAAACAGATTCCCCATAGAGATTTTAATTCCTGTTGTATTGTTTAGGCCTTGACCACGATGTTCCAAGTGTGATCTCTGTGCCCCCTTTAATCCACTTACTGTCCGTCGTCTTAAGATTTTGGCTAGGTATTTTGGAGTTTTGCTTAAGTTCGTTGGTATGGCATCTGCCAGTCTTCAAGCTTCGGATGTTCTGAAGAAATGCAAGGATAAGGACTGCAACAGGCCTCAGAAAGCCAAGTCTCTTGGAAGAGGTTAAGTTGGTAATCGGGAGTTAGCCAGTGAGATGCCTTTGCAGTCCGCAGATGTACAACCGCAGGTCCTGATTGAGTCCCTTATGCCTTCAGCCTCTGTTTTGCCTTCAGTCCTGTTGCCAGTCGCCTCTTCTGCTAGAGCTGGAGCCGCTAAGCTGACTCTGGTGTCAGAGGCTTCTGTTATGCATTTTGACAGCAAACTTCTTCCTTCGACCTCTGCTGCAACCTCCAGAGTCCTTCAGGCTGGCAGGTAAATCTTCCATTCGTAAGCCTGCGAAAAGGCAGGCTCCAGCTTCATTCCCCTTCAATTCCAAATGGTTAAAATGGCTAATGATTTGTTGACTCTTATTAGTGGTTCTCAGCCTCCTCCTAAAAGGAGTTAGGGATGTTTCTCCTGAGGTTTTGTCCTGCTGAGGTTCTGATACTTCCAGCGTTTCTGCTGATGAAGAGGAATTTTCTCAGGCTTTTTCTCCTTTTGAGGATTCAGATGCAGAGGAGTCCATTCCTTTGGCTTCTCCAGAGATTTCTCTTTTGGTGATACTTTAAATACCCTTAGAGAACATTTTAAATGGGACAGTCAGGATTATCCCCAATCAAAGAAATGGATTAGGGAGTTGCTAGATTTGTCAGCATAAGCCTCTTGCTGTTTCCCCTGTGTTGGAAGTTGATGTTTTTCTGGAAAATTTCCTGGTCTCCGAATTCGGTTCCACCTGATCCCATGAAATCTACTGGTACTAGTGTCATCTGTTTCTTTTCAGGAATCCATTGGTGGATCCAGAGGTTCTCTCGGGGCCTAAAGGAGTTAAGGCCACTGTT
Source organism: Protopterus annectens (assembly GCF_019279795.1). Classification (NCBI taxonomy): domain Eukaryota; kingdom Metazoa; phylum Chordata; order Ceratodontiformes; family Protopteridae; genus Protopterus; species Protopterus annectens. Next base: position 202,105,689 of record NC_056728.1, read on the forward strand.
ACCAGTAATCTTTCTTTGTGTTTCACTGTTGCAGTCATCACATTTGGGTTATCTGCCGTGCTGCAGGTAGCCCTTAGCTGACCTGAATGCCAGATACTATGGATTTCTGCGTCAGATGCACTCTTCCATGATGTCTGGTCGACAGGGGGTATAAAACATTTAGCCGATGCCATTACATCAGTCTTTCTTGCAGTGTGGTTCCTGAAGCATTTCAGAAGTGCCGGTTGGCAGTCTACAGAAATTTTCATTTTCGACTTTCAGACCTGAAGTCTTCAAAAAAAAAAGTACCCCATTTGGGGTCCTTTTTCTTGTTCCAACTGATGTCAGTAAAAGAAAGCAGATACCTCAGATTTCCTTACTGCGTCACCTGTTTAGGCCCAGACCACGACGTCCCTCCCTGTCGGTTTTGTGCCTTGTTCAATGCACAAACTATTGGTCATTGGGCTATTTTTGCAGCCAATTACTTTCGTAGTGTATCTCAGTACTCCAGTATGGTTTTGTTAAGCCATCTGACTACAGATCTTCTGAGAAAACAAGGAGAGACAGATCGCATAGGTCCAAAACTGTCTGATACTTCTGTTAAGCTAGTCACCAGTCCGCCGGTTCTCAGTGAGGTGCTTTTGCAGCCTCTGATACCTGCTACTTCAGAGTCACAGGCCTCTGAGACCCATTCAGAGTCCAGTATGCTAAAAGGTGCTTCTTTGACTATGGAACCTGTGGGTGTCTCTACCTTGGATGGGTCCGGAGGCGCTGTGCAGGCACTGGCTGTGAGGGTGTATTCAGGCCTACAGACGTTCATATTAAAGACGCCATTGTTTCTATCCAGAAGTTCTGAATCCCTCAGGCTAAAAACTCGCACTACGCCTAGAAAACTGACTACCAAACCGCAGGCTCAAGCCCATATGCCTCAAAAGCAAATGCTTAGAATGGCTGAAAACCTTGTTACCTTAATTGGGGGAAGCCAGCCTTCCCCCTCAGACCTAGAACTGAATTTCTTTCTGATTCTTTTGATCAGGAATCTTTCTGCTCCTTTTGATTACCAGGATTTGCCCTTATCTACTTATGAGGATTCTGATGCAGATGATTTCAATGTTTGTGTTTCACTGTTGCTGTCATTACATTTGGGTAATTTGCTGGCAGGTTGCCCTCAGTCTGCCTGAATTCCAAAGTCTTGGGTCCTGCGTCTGTTGCTGTCTTCTCTTACATGACATCAGGAGTATAAAACATGCAGCCGACGCCATTTTCTCTAGTCTTTCTTGCCGCGCGATGCCCGAAGCATTTGGCAAGTGCCGGTTGGCTGAATACTGAAATATTCAAGTTTCAGTTTCAGAGCCTTCACTAAAGCTAAGTACCCCATTGGGGAAACTTTTTTCTTGCTTTTTACCAATGTCAGAAAAAGTTAATTGTATTACTTGTGGGAAGCAGATACCTCAATTTATACTGTATTCCTTGCCTAGGCTGATCACAACGTGCCTGGCTGTCTGTTTTGTGCTAGATTTAACCAATGCACTATTGAGTCTGTATATTTTTGCCCCAAAGTATTTTGGAAACCAATTTAACTACCCAGAAATGTCGTCAAATGGCAATCTGACTACCGGAGTACATAAACGCAAAGAAAAGGACAGACAGTTAAGGTCCAAAACAGACAACTTCTAAGCCAGTTGCCAGTTTGCTGGTACTCCGTGAGGCACTTTTGCAGCCCCTGATATCCACTACTTTGGAGTCGCAGGTCCCTACGGAGACCCATGTGGTGTCCGGCATGCCGCGAGATACTCCCAAGTATTGGACCTATGGATGTATCTCCCTCGGATGGGTCCGGAGCAGCTGAGCAAGCATCGGCTTCTGAGGGTGTATTCAGGCCTCAGCATTTTTATATCAAACTGACAGCTGCAAAACCAGACGCATCAGCCACATGCATAGGCCGCTATGTCTAAAAAAAAAAAAAATGATCAAAATGGCTGAAGACCTTATTACCTTGATCAGGGTTTCCATCCCCTTCCTGATAAGAGGCCTACGCAAGACACTGCTTATGAATCGTCCGATCAGGTTTCTTTCTTCTGATTCCTTTTCTGATGAGGAATTATCTATACCTCCCTATGAGAATTCTGATGCAGAGGAGTCTATACCATCTGCATCTCCTCCTGAGGATTATTCATTTGGAGAAACCTTGCATACTTTGAGGGAGCATTTTCACTGGGAGAGTCAAGATTTCTCAGTCAAAAAAGAGGCTTTCCTTCTCTGTCAGCACAGGCCTTTAGCAATACCCCCCCTGTTTTAAATGTTGTGAATTGTGTTTTTTTGGAGTAGAGCTTCACCCCTGACTCCTTAACTCCTGCCCCCAGCAAGCCTGACAGATACTACACGGTCCCAGACTCGCACAAATTTTTATTTAGAAACCCTGCTGCTGATCCTGAAACTATTTCACATGGTCCAAAGGGAATTAAGGCCTCAACAGCCAAAAACCCTACCCCCCTCAGACAGTTTAAGGGCACTGGATCGATGGGGAGGGGTTTATACATCTACAACCTTGCAGTCGGGCCTTAAACTGTCAATTTCATATGCTTAAGTATCAACCAGTTATGGGATTGCTGAAACAGAAAATGATTTCTGAATGTGCAGAAAATAAAGAATTGCAGGAATTGCATGCAGCTGAACGGGTTGGAAAGCATACTTTGCAATGTGGATGTTCATCGTGTATACAGCTGCAGTCATAACAGATGGGTTTTCCTGCCGTCAGGCGGGTCCTCGGTCGGCCGAATTCCAAAGTCTAAGTCTGGCGTCTGTCGTCACTTCTTCCCTGACGTCAGTGCGACAGGGGTATAAAAACCAGCAGACGCCATTTTCTTCAGTCTTTCTTGCTGCTCGGTGCCCGAAGCAGCAGCAGTTCGCAAGTGCCAGTCGGCCAGCTCCTGAGATTACGAATATTTTTCAACCGAAGACTTCTTGAAAGCTAAGTACCCCGTTAGGGAAACTTTTCTTGCCTCTGACCGATGTCAGACAAAGTTAATAATTGCATTTCATGTGGGAAGCAAATACCGCATAAGGGTTTCCATTCCCTCTGTATTCCTTGCTTAGGTCCAGACCACAATGTCTCGGCCTGTCATTTTTGTGCTACATTCAACAGACGCACTATTAAGCGTCTGGCGGAGTTCGCCCAACACTATTTTGGCAAAAAGTTTAATTACATCATGTCGGATACTCCAACCTCAGTTTTGAGTAAACGACGCAAAGATAAGGACTGACATATGAGGTTTGTGACTTCTACCGACACCACGCTAAAGCAGACTACAGGTGCTCCGGTTCTCAGCGAGGTGCCTACGCAGCCCCTGACTACCAATGGCACTTCATTAGTGGTGTTTTCTGTGCCCGAGGTCGCAGGCTCTTCGGCCCACACCCCGACTACAGATACCGAAGCCACTCTTGGCGGGGAAACTGAGTTCAAACAGGCCTGCCACCTCTCAAGGTGTCTTCAGGCCTTTTTTCATTAAGGCTTACACTAAATCTAAAGCAGCCATGCTTTCTAAAAGACGAGCTCCACAGGGTCCTTCTCAAGACCCCATGCCTAAAAAGCAGATGCTCAAAATGGCTGAGGATTTGATTACTCTAATCAGGGGTTCTCAGCCCCCCTCGGACAAAAGGCCCAGAGTGGAGGAAGATTACCCTTCCTCGGACCAGGCCTCCATTACTTCAGAACATTGAGGACCAGGAACATTCTTGCTCCCCTTTCGAAGATTCTGATGCAGAGGAGTCCATTCCCTCTGTCTCCCCCCCTGAGGATTACTCTCTTGGGGAAACCTTGCATACCTTGAGGGAACACTTCCACTGGGAAGGCCAAGAATACTCAGACTCCAAGAAAAGGCTCGGGGATTTCCTCTTGCTCCCTCAGCACAGGCCTCTGGCTCTACCTCCTGTCTTAGACATACTAGATGTGTATTCAGAGGCCAGCCTTAACCCAGATTCTTTACCTCCATCTCCAGTCAAGCCTGACTGGTATTACCGGGTTCCTGATTCACACCAATTCCTATACAAGTCATGCGGCTAACCCAGAAACCATTTCACAGGGTCCCAAGGGAATTAAGGCCTCCAGTGCCAAAAATCCATTACCTTCAGAGAGAGATTCCAGAGCTTTAGAAAGGTGGGGGAAAGAGGTATACACCTCTGCCACCTTAACCATGAGGGCATTAAACTGTCAGTTCCATATGTTAAAGTATCAACAGTATTTGTTATCTCAGTTGAAAAGCAAAATGTCACAACCTGAACAACCAGACTTGAAGGAGTTGCAGGATTTGTTGCATAGTGCAGAGCAAGTGGGTAAACGTACCTTGCAATGTGGTTTTGATGATTTAGAGGCCTCATGTAGAGCTGCTGTTACAGGATCAGTCATACGTAGACATGCTTGGCTCAGAGCAAACCTTACCAGATCATGTCACAGCTAAATTACTAGATGCACCTCTTCAAAAAGATGCATTTGGTGTTAAAGCTGAGGCGGTATTAAAGAAAATGGAGGAAAAGGCAAAATCAATGCAAACAGTGAAAGATTTCCTACAGGTACAGCCCCCATGCTTCAGTAGAAATTGGCCTTCAAAAAATTGGTCCTTTCCAGCCACGGACAGACCTCAGAGGTAGATACAGGTGCCCGAGGGGTAGAGGGCAATCTCAAGGATCATTTAGAGGTGGACAGTGGCAAACACCTACACCTAGAGGGGGTGAGGATAGTTCACAGCCATTCAGAAAGCAGACTCAATGACTTTCCCCTTTGCATGCCAAGCAAGGCTTAAATGGCAGCACCTTTAGGCGGAAAACTGGCACTATTTTTGAAAAATTGGCATATCACAAAAGACAAATGGATCCTGAACATAATAGACAGAGGCTACAGATTCCACTTTCACACCCTTCCAAAAATGAGAGGCATGCCAAACCTGCCACACAATCAAAGGGCAGAGGCACAAAAACAAATTTCAGATCTCATGGACATGAAAGCTATTCAAAAGGTACCTGCACAAGAACAGGGTCAAGGTTTTTATTCCATACTATTCCTTGTACCAAGGAAGGGCAAAGATTGGAGACCTATTTTGGAACTATCCATCCTAAACACACATTTACTCGTACCAAAGTTCAAGATGCTCACATTACAGCAGCTTCTTCCCATGCCTGGCAAGGAGTCTTGGCTGGTAACATTGGACCTCAAGGAGGCATACCTGCATGTCCCAATCAGACAAGATTGCAGAAGATACCTCAGATTTCTTGCAGGTTCATCACATTATCAATTCTCTGCATTGCCCTTTGGCTTATCTACTGCGCCCAGAGTGTTCAGGAAATGCCTGGCATCAGTAATTGCCTTCTGCAGACTTCAAGGGATACAAATATACCCATATTTGGATGACTTGCCTGATCCAAGCGGACAGCAAACACACTCTTCTGAAACACCTGGCGTTTGTAATGTTGAAATCTCTGGGATACAGTCAACAAAAAGTCAAGACTAATACCCTCTCAAACAATAATTTTCCTGGGTGCCAGCTTGGATACAAACACCCAGATGGCCTACCTCACGCCAGAGAAACACGGGCAATTAACTCAATACTTCAGAAAACTGGCAACCTTCACCAGGCTGACTGCAAGGAAAATCCTGCAGGCTCTGGGATTCATGGCATTTTGCATCCTGCTAATCCCATGTGCAAAGCTGCATATGAGGAAACTTCAATGGTACCTAAAAAACTTATGGTCTCAACACAGCCACAGTTTTCAAACAATCACCACTGATTCCATGTCTTCGAAAGGAATTTCTGTGGTGGGCTCAAGCATGCCAAAGAAACATAGGGGTCTCATTCTGCAAGCCTCAAGCAAATCAAGTCATCACAACAGATGCCTCGGACTACGCCTGGGGGCGCACATGACAGATCGGTGCATTCAGGTCAAATGGTCACAAAAAGAAAAGCACCTACACATCAATCAAAAGGAAATGCTAGCAGTAATAAATGCTATTATGGCTTTCAAAGACCTACTGCATCCAGGCCAGCTATTGATAGACAACACCACAGTGATATGGTACATAAACAGGGAGGAACCCATTCATACCCCGTATGCAGGCTAGCCATGTCTCTTTGGAACATGGCTCTGGAATTACAAATCCAACTTCAAGCACAGTTCCTGCCAGGCAAGGAAAACATGCTGGCAGATCACCTGAGCAGAAATATGACCGATCCACACGAATGGAAGTTGCATCCTCAAGTTTTTACAATGATAATTCAAACATGGGGAGGGCCAGTCATAGATCTCTTTGCCACCCACAGAAATTTGACAAAATTCTGCTCAAGGACCTTTCATCCACAGGCCTGGAAAGTGGACGCACTCTAAGTTGGACAACAATGACTGTTTATGCCTTTCCACCTCTTCCACTGCTGCCCAAAGTTCTATTAAAAGCCAGAGCAGACGGACCAAAGATGATTCTCATTGCACCAGACTGGCCAAGACAACACTGGTACCCACTCCTGAGGAGCCTGACTCATTCCCCACCATGGATCCTGCCTCTAATGCTTCTTCTACTGACTCAGCACAACTTCAAAACTCTTCAGTCAGCTGAAAACACTCAATCTAGCCGCATGGAGGATTCCTTAAATTCACAGCAGACCTTACTCTCCAAGGAGGTGCGGGATGTCATTTTGGAGGCCAGAAGGCCTTCTACTAGAAAAGCCTACTCTGCAAAATGGAAACGGTTTTGTGCCTGGAATCAGAAAAAGGGTCGGAATCCTGGAATACTGAATTTACCTCAAATATTACAGTACCTAGCCGAGCTGCTAAGCAGTGGACTTTCATTCTCCCCCATCAAAATTCATGCCTCAGCCATTTCTGCAGAATACAACACTGATCCTCCTTTAATGTCCTTCAAGGATGCATCTGCAGTCCTTACAAATGGGTTGTCCTGTCATCAGGCAGCCCTTCGGTCGGCCGGATTCCAAAGTCTGGGTCTGGCCTCGGCTGGTGTCGCACTTCACCCAACGTCATAGCTGCAGCTTTTCGGGTATAAAGGCATCAGCCGACGCCATTTTCCCCAGTCTTTCTTGCCGCGTGGCGCCCGAAGCAGAAGCTGTTAGCAAGTGCTGGTCGGTCAGATCCAGAGATTACTACTACCGAATACTACGAAGGCTTCTAAAAAGCTAAGTACCCCGTTGGGGACTCTTTCTTGCCTCAGCCGATGTCAGAAAAAGTAAATAACTGTTTAACTTGTGGGAAACAAATACCTCATAAAGATTTCCACTCTTACTGCTTAACTTGTTTAGGCCCAGACCACGACGTAGCAGCTTGTTTAGCCTGTGCTTCTTTTAAACGACGGACGCTTAGACGTCAGTTGGAGTTTGCTGAACAGTTTTTCGGCTCTGATTTCACGTACATTATGCCGTCGGATCCTCCGACTTCACAAGTTGCTAAAAAACGCAAAGAAAAGGACCGACACTCGCAGTCCGCAGTTTCGGCCGAAACCGCGAGTGTCTCGGTTTCGGCCGAAACCGAGCAAGCGGTCCTAACTTCAGCCGAATCCATGCCTTCTACCGAGGCCTCTTCTAACCTGGTAGAATCGGCCTCTGAAACCCTACCTGCTGCCGTGGTTTCACAGGAATTATCGGACACAATTCCCCTGGATGTTTCAACCCCTGCACGTGGTGCAGCTAGGCCTCCTGCAGCCATGTCCATAAAGGCCTTTGCCAGGGCTAAAGCAGCCAAAACTTCTAAGTCTGTGCCTGTTAAGCCCCCCTCTCACAGGCCCAGTTCCAGTTCCCAAATGCTTTCTCTGGCAGAGGAGCTCATCTCTTTAATAAGGGGATCCCAACCTCATCCAGACAGGGCCTCTCAACCACCTCCAGAAAAGAGACCTAGAGCAGAGTCCCCTGAACCAGTGTCCTCGGATGATTCATCTGATTCATACAATACAGACCATCCAGAGGCTCCTTTTTCTCCATATGAAGATTCTGATGCTGAGGAGTCTATTCCTTCTGCCTCTCCACCTGAGAAATTCTCCTTTGGGGAAACCTTACATGCCATGAGGGAGCAATTTCAGTGGCAGGGACAAGATTTCTCAGACTCCAGGAAAAGACTTAGGACTTTTTTGCATTTACCACAACATAGGCCTTTAGCTATACCTCCAGTCCTTTCTGTTGTAGATTATGCATTTAATGATGCTTGTACTGCTCCTGATACTTTACCTCCAGCCCCTGCTAAGCCCGATAGGTTCTACAGGGTCCCGGACACACATCACCATTTATACAAGGCTCCTCTTGCAGATCCCGAGACCATCTCCCAGGGGCCTAAAGCAGTAGCATCTACCTCTGTTAAAAATCCCCTCCCCTCTGAAAGGGAGTCCAGGTCCTTAGAGAGATGGGGTAAAAAAGTATACACCTCTGCTACTCTGTCAGCTAGGGCTTTGAACTGTCAGTTTCATATGATCCAATATCAGGAGTTTATGCTTGATCAGTTAACTAAGAAACTATCCTCTGATGAATCTCTAGATAATAAATATGTTCTAGAAATGGTACATAACATTCAACAGGTTAGTAACCATTCTTTAAAATGCGGCTATGATGCACTGGAGGCCTCCTTTAGATCAGCCATGACTGGCACAGTTATCAGAAGGCATGCATGGTTGAAAGAACAGGCCTTGCCGGATCATGTTAAAGCAAAACTATTAGATGCTCCTATGGATAAGGTCAATTTATTTGGTTCTCCTGCTCAGCAGGTACTGAAGAAAATGGAAGAGAAGGCAAAATCAGTACAAACAGTGAAAGATTTCTTACAAGTTCAGCCTCCAAGGTTTAGCAGGAACTGGCCCTCCAAAAATTGGTCCTTTCCAGACTCCTCTAAAGCACAGAGAGGCAGGAATAGGTGTTCAAGAGGCAGAAATCAATCCAGAGGTGGTGCCTACAGGGGACGCCAGTGGCAGGGTAACCAGCGAGGCACAGATGCAACTGCTACCTCTGCAACAGGACAATCGCAGTGACTTAGCTCTGGCACCGCCTACCAGGGAACAGATAGCAGCACCCTTAGGCGGAAAACTAGCCTTATTTTCAAAAAACTGGCACTGCATCACAAGAGACAAGTGGATTTTGCAAACTGTAGACCAAGGTTACAGGTTTCATTTCCATACTTTACCAGGAAAAAGAGTAATGCCAAACCTACCACCAAACCAAGACAGAAGCTCTAAAACAAATACCTCAATTAGCAAAAATGAGAGCTGTGGAAAAAGTACCATCTATGGAACAAGGGAAGGGTTTTTACTCCAGACTCTTCCTGGTACCAAGAAAAGAGAAAAATTGGAGGCCTATTCTCGACCTGTCCGCTTTAAACACATACATCATTGTTCCAAAATTCAAAATGCTGACCCTACAGCAACTTCTTCCCATGCTGGGCAAGGAGTCTTGGCTGGTCACTCTAGATCTCGAGGCATACCTGCACGTCCCCATCTGACCAAATTGCAGAAGATACCTCTGATTTCTTGCAGGATCAGAGCATTATCAATTCTCAGCATTGCCCTTTGCCTTATCTACTGCACCCAGAGTGTTCACGAAATGCCTGGCATCAGTGATCTCACATTGCAGGCTTCAGGGAATCCAAATTTATCCATACCTGGACTGCCTGATACAAGCAGACAACAAAAACAAACTAGCAGAAGACTTACAAAGAGTCATTTACTTGCTGCAAGCCCTGGGATATACAGTCAATATAAAAAAGTCAAGGCTGACACCATCCCAAAGAATAACCTTCCTAGGTGCAGAATTGGACACAACAAAGCAGATGGCATTCCTAACTGCAGAAAAACAAGAACTCCCTCTCTACTTCTTGGCATTAACAAAACAGAACCAACTAACAGCAAGAAAGGTACTACAAGCCCTGGGCTTCATGGCATCCTGCATAATTCTGGTCCCTCATGCCAGACTGCATATGAGAAAGCTACAGTGGTACCTGAAGAATTTATGGTCTCAACACAGGCACAGCCTAGAAACCAAAATACCACTAATCCCATGCCTGAAACAAGAGTTCCTATGGTGGGCTCAGGCATGTCAGTCAAACACAGGTTTGCCCTTTTACAGCATTCAACCAAGCCAAACCATCACAACGGATGCCTCAGACCTCGGTTGGGGGGCCCACATGCTGGACAAGTGCATACAAGGCCTATGGACTCGATCAGCTGCACCTGCAATAAATCTAAAGGAAATGCTGGCAGTAAAACTGGCAATCCAGAATTTCAGACCATTCCTCCAAGAAGGGCAGTTGATAAGGACAGACAACACCACAGTCATGTGGTACATCAAACAGGGAGGCACCCATTCATATCCTCTATACCGGATGGCACTGGACCTATGGAACATGGCTCTGAGCTACAACATTCAGTTGCAAGCAATTTTTGTACCGGGAAAAGAAAACATCCTAGCAGACATTTTAAGCAGAACTACCACGGATGCCCACGAATGGATGCTACACCCGGACATCTTCAAGGCCATCACAAGGAAATGGGGACTACCACAAATAGACTTATTTGCATCCCCACTCAATCATCAGCTCAAGAAATTCTGCACAAGGGCGTACCACCCACTTGCTTGGAAGGTGGACTCTCTATCCTTCAGTTGGAACAGCCTGATAGCATATGCATTCCCACCCCTTCCTTTGATGCACAAGGTGCTATTAAAAATCAAAGAGGAACGTCCAAGGATCACTCTGATAGCTCCAGACTGGCCAAGACAACATTGGTACCCATTACTGAGGAGCATGTCTCTGGGACAAATGTGGACACTACCCCTGAACCCGTTGCTGTTAACACAACGGCTACAACACCCTGCATCCAAACCTGAAAACTCTGCAGCTGACTGCCTGGAACATTACATAAGAGCAACTAACCCAAATTTATCCCAAAGGGTTAAAGACATTATCCTTGAGGCCCGCAGACCTTCAACTAGAAGAAATTATGCAGGAAAATGGAAAAGATTTCTCATTTGGAGTACTGAAAAGGGAAAAGATGTGTCAAGGGTAAACCTAGCCAACATCCTGGAATACTTGGCAGAGCTCTTCCATACTGGCCTGTCCTATTCCTCCAAGATGCATGCATCCGCTATTTTGGCAGAATACAGCTTCGACCCCCCCTGTCTTCTCGCATCCTCTGCTCAGGCAGTTTCTGAGAGGAATTAAAAATGTAAAATCTCCTAGGAAACCACCATTGCCAGCATGGGACTTGAACTTTGTGCTAGAAAAAATGACACTTCCTCCTTTCGAACCAGCAGCAACAGCAGAACTACAATACCTATCCTGGAAGACTGCTTTCCTGCTGGCAATCACCTCAGCAAGAAGGGTTTCTGAACTACAGGCTTTGATGGCAGTACAACCCTTCCTGATCTTCCATCAAGACAGTGTCCATGAGAACAAATCCTACATTTATGCCTAAGGTGGTATCCAGAGTGTCTTTAAACCAGGCCATCCACCTACCTACATTCTTCCCCAACCCACAAAACAGGGGGGAAAGGCTGTTGCATACTCTGGATGTACATAGACAGTTACGCTACTACCTGGACAGAACCAAGGGCAATAGAAAAACTGATCAGCTTCTGGTAGCATATGCAACAGGAAGGGAAGGAAAAGCAATTTCAAAACAGACCATCTCCAAGTGGATAGGAAATTGCATCAGATTTTGTTACTCCTACCATGGAAAGCAAACTCCAGAGAACATCAGGCCTCATTCTACAAGGGCTACAGCCACTACCACAGCTTTCTTACGAGGAGTGGCTACCAAGGACATTATATAGAGGCTGCTACTTGGACCTCCGTGCATACATTTGCCAAGCATTATAACTTACCCTTATTCTAGATCCCGAGCAGGATTTGCCACTGCTGTTTTGCAAGGGATCCTAACAACACAATCATTTATTCTTCCTCCTCCCCTAGTTTGGCTATGGTATTCTACCCATTTGTAAGGACTGCAGATGCATCCTTGAAGGACATAGTACAGTTTTGTACCTACCATAAATGTAGATGTCCGAACAGGAATGCATCTGCAGTCAGGATTACCCACCCTCCTTCCCCTCTGAGGTACTCCTAGGGTATTTGCCCATCTAAATAGCTAGCTGGGGGGGATCTATTATGGTGTATTTGTTTGTATATATGTACATACATGCTTATTTTTTGTTTGCTCTCTTATTTGGAAACATTGGCATTTATCCAAAATTTAGATATCCAAGAGGGCAACTGGCATCTGGGGCAAGAAACACTGAGGAAAATGGCGTCGGCTGATTCCTTTATACCCGAAAAGCTGCAGCTATGATGTCGGGTGAAGTGCGACACCAGCCGAGGCCAGACCCAGACTTTGGAATCCGGCCGACCGAAGGGCTGCCTGACGACAGGACAACCCATTTGTAAGGACTGCAGATGCATTCCTGTTCGGACATCTACATTTATGGTAGGTACAAAACTGTACTTTCTCTCACCTTCTCTTAAGACAGTTCCTCAGAGGGGCTAAGAATATAAAACCCCCAAGGAAACAACCAGTACCGGCTTGGGACCTCAATTGCATTCTAGAAAAACTAACCCTGCCTCCTTTTGAGCCAGCTGCTTCAACAGATCTGCAATATTTGTCATGGAAAACAGCCTTCCTTCTAGCTATCACCTCAGCCTTTCATCATTTTCCATCAGTACAGAGTTTCCTTATGAACCAATAGTTCATTTATGCCAAAGGTAGTATCCAGGGTAGTCTTGAATCAGGCTATCCACTTACCTACCTTTTACCCTAATCCACAAATCTTAAGGGAGAGACTACTACATTCCTTGGACATTCACATACAGTTCCATTATTATTTGGACAGAACAAAGCCTTTCAGAAAATCAGAGCAGCTCTGTGTCCTATGCTACAGGTGCTCAAGGGAAGCCTATTTCCAAACAGTTCCATCTCAAAATGGGTAGCCCACTGCATACGCTTTTGTTACTCTTTTACATGGTAAAACTGTACCTACAGGCATCCGATCTCACTCCACAAGGGCCACAGCTACCTCTGCAGCTTTCCTCAGGGGGGTTCCTACCAAAGATATTTTGGAAGCAGCCACTTGGAGTTATGTACATACTTTCTCCAAGCACTATAACCTACCTTTATACTCCAAAACTAGAGCAGGCTTTGCCACTGCAGTCTTGCAGGGCATCCTGGCTCCTCCTAGTTCCACTTAGTGCCTACCACCCCTTTATTAGCTTTGGGATTCTACCCATCTGTTATGACTGCAGCTGTATGCACGATGAACATAGTACAGTTGTGCACCTACCATAAATGTAGATGTTCAAGTGCTAATACAGCTGCAGTCCAGGTTTCCCTCCCTCCTTCCCCTCTTGGGACAGGCCTTATGGCTAACACCTCATACAACCTCATTGGGGTATTCTTTTATGGTGTATTTGCTTGCAACTACTGTTTTTTGATTTATATTGCATTTTCATTATTACATTTATGTTTTGCCTTCCTTCTGGGGGCACCTGACATCTTGGGCAAGAAAAACTGAAGAAAATGGCGTCTGCTGGTTCGTTTATACCCCTGTCGCACTGACGTCAGGGAAGAAGAGACTACATCCGACGCCGGACCTAGACTTTGGAATTCGGCCGACCAAGGACCCGCCTGATGGCAGGAAAATCCATCTGTTAGGACTGCAGCTGTAGCTGTATTAGCACTCTAACATCTACATTTATGGTAGGTACAAAACTGTACTTTTTGACTCTGAGGCCTCCTGCAGGGCTGCAGTTACTGGATTTGTGATTAGGAGGCATGCCTGGCTAAAGGAACAAAATTTGCCTGATCATTTAAGCTAAATTGCTAGATGCACCTTTACAGCATGATTCTCTGTTGGGTATTAAGGCAGAAGAGGTTTTAAAGAAAATGGAAGACAAAGCTAATCTATAAAAACTGTTGATTTCTTACAAGTGCAGCTACCAAGATTCAGTAGACACTGGCCTACAAAAAAATGGTCCTTGTGTCGGACAAAGCTCAAAGGGGCAAATCCAGATGCCCTAAGGGTTCCAGATACCAGGCGCAAGATTCATACAGGTCAAAGCAATGGGGCACTTCTACCTCTAAATCTGGAGGAGATAAAGCGCAAACCTACAGTAGACAGTCCCAATAACTTCCCTCTGCCTATCAAGCACTTTTCTTTTGGCAGCACCCTTAGGGTGAAAATTAGCCCTTTTTGCTTAAAATTGGCAGTTAATAACCCAGGACAACTGGGTTCTAAACATAGTATCACAGGGATACAGATTACATTTTCACACTGTGCCAATTGCAAACGGCTGGCCAGATCTGCCAAAAAAATCAATGGGCAGAGGCACAAAAACAGGTTACGTCCCTCATGGATGTGGGGGCCATTCAGCCAGTACCAGAACAGGAAAAAGGACAAGGTTTTTACTCAAGACAGTTCTTGGTTCCCAGAAAGGACAAGGCCTGTCGGCCAATACTGGATTTATCGATTTTTGAACACATACCTAGACATTCCAAAATTCAAAAGGCTGACTTTGCAGCATCATCTGTCCATGCTGGGCAATAATGCTTGGCTGACATTAGACCTAAGATGCATACCTGCATGTCCAGATAAGGCAATCGTGCAGAAGATGCCTCAGATTCAAGGCTGGTTTAATGCATTACCAATTCTCTGCACTGCCCTTTGGCTTTTCTACTGCGCCCAAGGTCTTTTCAAAGTGCCTGGCACCAGCAATTGCTTTTTGCAGACAAAAGTATACAAATGTATCCTAACTTGGATGACTGTCTCATTCTTCAACACCTGGCATTTGTGAAAAGGCTTCTAACATGCCTAGGGTACACAAACTAAATCACAACTGGTACCCTCTCAAACGTTAGCATTCCTTGGTGCAAGCTTGAATAAAACTGCCCAGATGGCTTACCTCACGCCAGACAAAGGCAACTGACTACTTCAAACTGATGGCAACAAAGACCCAGTCTTCTGCAAGACAAATTCTGCAGGCTTTGGGTTTCATGACATCCTGCATACTACGGATTCCATATGCAAGACTGCATATGAGGAAACTGCAATGGTATCTAAAAAGTTTATGGAGTCAACACTGTCAGTCTGGAAACAGATTCCTTTCATTCCCTGCCTACAACAGGAGTTTCTATGGTGGGCAAAGGCATGTCACGGGCTTTCACTCTACCACATGGCTGGAAGATGCATTCAGGGCATATGGACCCCAAAACAAATGCATCTACATATCGAACAAAGAGATGCTAGCTGTTCAAAATGCCCTGACAGCCTTCAAGGACTTCCTTCATCCAGAACAACTGCTGATAAAGATGGACAACACTGTTATGTGGTATATAAACAAGCACTCATACCCCTTGGTACTGGGGGCACAGCTTTGACTTACAAGTACATCTTCAAGCTTAATTCCTGCCAGGAAAACAAAGTACTCTGCCAGACTAAGCAGAAATATGGACCCTCGAGTGAAAACTGGACCCAGAAGTCTTCAGCATGATGTGAGAAATGGGGAGTCCAGACCTAGATCTATTTGCCTCTCCCCAAAATTAACACAGACAAGCATGGAAAGTGGATGCCCTGTCCTTCAGCTGGAAAAACCTGTCTGTCTATGCCCTTCCTCCTCAGCCTCTTCTCCCCAAGGCCTTACGAAAGGTCAGACAGGAAAAAACAAAAATGATCCTAATTACCCCGGACTGGCCTCGCCAGCACTGGTACCCAGTTCTAAGGAATGTTAACTCTCTCCTTGGTACTTGCCTCAAGTACCTAATTTACTGTCTTAGCAGAGCAATCAAATTCTGCACGATCAGCTCTAAACTCTGAACCTGGCTGCGTGGCTGATCATGGAATTCAAACACCTCTCAGTAAATCTGTGATGGATGTCATTTTGGAAGCCAGAAGGCCTAGTACTAGAAAATCTTATGCTGATAAATGGAAGAGATTCTGTGCTTGGAACCAAGCACAAGGAACGGACACAGCAAAGCCAAATATTCCTCAGATTTTACAATACTTGACTGAGATGCTTGACAAGGGCCTATCTTTTTCATCAATAAAAATCCATGCCTCTGCCATCTCTGCTCATTACAACACAGAGCCTCCCATCTTTTCTCATCCTCTGCTAAAACAGCATCTTAGAGGGGCCAAAATTTTAAGGCCTCCCAGAAGATCAACTCTTGCATGGGAGCTCAATTTTTGTGCTGGAAAAGCTCACCTTGCCTTTTTTTGAACCAGCAGCTACTACGGATATAAAGTTTTTATCTTGGAAAACAGCTTTCCTTCTGGCAATCGCTTCAGCATGAAGGGTTTCCGAACTATAGGCCCTGATGGTTGTGGAGCCTTTTATTACATTTCATCCGGACAGGGTGTCCCTCGGGGCCAATCCTTCCTTTATGCCTAAGGTCTTATCCAGTGTGGCTCTTAACCAAGCTATTCACTTGCCAACTTTTTACCCATATCCACAGAACAAGAGGGAGCAGATTCTGCATTCCTTGGACGTACATGGACAATTAAGATTCTACTTTAACAGGACCAAATCTCTAAAAGACTGAGTAACTACTGGTGGCAGTTTCTGCAGGATCAGAGGGGAAGGCTATTTCAAAGCAGACTATATTTCAAAGTGGATAAGCCACTGCATTCGTTTCTGCTACTTGCATCATGGTAAACCGGTGCCCAAGGAAATCTGGTCACATTTCATCAGGGCTGCATCTACCTCGGCAGCTTTTCTCAGAGGAGTTCTAACCAAAGACATTCTAGAAGCTGCTACTTGGAGCTCTGTTCATACCTTCACAAAGCTTTATCATTTGCCTCTCCAAGTCCAGGGCAGGCTTTGTCACTGCAGTTCTGCAGGGCCTTACAGCCGCTCCTAATGCTATTTAGCTCCATCCTCCCATCCATAGCTTTGGGATTCTACCCAAATGTAATGACTGCAATAGTGAAACATGAAGAACATAGTACAGTTGTGTACACTTACCATAAATGTAGATGTTGGTGTATTCACCGTTTGCAGTCCGGGTTACCCACCCGCCATCCCCCTTTTTTCCTAGAACTTCATTCCTTCACTATATTCTACAGCCTTTGTGGTGTATTTGCTTTTAGGTGAAGGTAGTTTGTGTTACCCTGCTGCAATCATCACACTTGAGTTATCCTGCCATCAGGCGGTCCCGCAGTCTGCCAGAATTCCAAAGTCTTGGTCTGGCGTCGGTTGCTGTCGCTTCATCCCTGACGTCGGAGCGTTAGGGGTATATCAGAGGCATCCGACGCCATTTTCTCCAGTCTTTGCAGTGCCTGAAGCAGAAGCAGTTCGCAAGTGCCAGTCAGCAGACACCTGAGATTTTTGAATAGTTTCCGTCCGAAGTCTTCAAAGCAAAGTACCCCAAGTCCGATGTCAAAGTTAACAATTGCATTTCTTGTGGGAAGCAAATACCTCATAAGGACTTTCATTCTTTTTGTATACCTTGCCTAGGCCCTGACCACGAGGTCACTGGTTGTCGGTTTTGTGCTAGGTTCAATAAGCAAACTATAAAACGTCGCTTTGATTTCGCACGACACTACTTGGGTAGAAAATTTAATTACACTATGCCGTCGGAGCAACCGACTACCGGCGTGCATAAAAAACGCAAGGATAGGGACAGGCAGCCTAGATCCAAGCTGGACTCTGAGGCCTCTGCTGGCCTGGTTGCCGGTTCTCTGGTTTTCAGTGAGGCGCCTACGCAGCCCCTGGCTACCACTGAATTGGATCCCCAGGCTGCATCGGATCCCCCAGCAGAGATTTCTAGGCCGATGCAGCCTTTTTCCTTGGGCCCAACCGACATTGCAGTAGGGGAAGCCGGTGCTGCAGAAACACCTTCGGTTTCTGAAGGTGTCTTCAGACAGACTGCCCTCACCATTAAATCTTATGCTAAGCTTAAGACTTCTCTAAAACCAAAAAAGCCTACACTTCAGTCTCCAGGTCAAGACCCTGTCTAAAACAGATGCTTAAAATGGTAGAAGATTTGATTTCTTTGATCAGGGGTTCCCAATCCCCCACCCCGACAAAAGGCCTAGACAAGAGGAGGATTATGCCTCCTCTGATCAGGTGTCTGTTTCCTCAGGCTCCTCTGAAGAACAGGATTACTCTTTTCCCCTTATGAAGATTCTGATGCTGAAGACTCTATTCCCTCCGCTTCTCCCCCCTTAAGACTACTCCTTTGGGGAAACCTTACACACCATGAGGGAACATTTCCACTGGGAAGGTCAGGACTACTCTGACTCAAAGAAAATGCTCCGGGAGTTTTACTTCCCCAGCACAGACCTGTTGCTATCCTCCCTGTTTTGGACTTAGATGTTTTCTTAGAATCTAGTTTAAATCCCAGATTCTCTGCCTCCTGCTTCAGCCAAACCGGATAGATACTATAGAGTGCCTGACTCTCAAATTCCTTTACAAAAGCTCTGCTGCTGATCCAGACACAATCTCCCAGGGTCCCAAAGGGGCTAAGGCTTCTATGGCTAAAAGTCCTGTACCTTTGGAAAGGGACTCCAGAGCACTAGACAGGTGGGGTAAGGTGGTTTACACCTCTAGTACTCTAGCTATGAGAGCACTAAATTGTCAATTTCACATGCTTAAATACCAGCAATTCCTTATGTCTCAAATAAAACAAAAGATGGGCACGCTCCCTCAACAGTCTAAACTCAAGGAAATGCAAGATCTGTTGCATGCAGCTGAATAGGTGGGCAAACATACTTTACAATGTGGTTTTGATGCCTTGGAAGCTTCCTCTAGAGCAGCTGTTGTTGGGTCTGTTATACGTAGGCATGCTTGGTTAAAGGAACAATCTCTGCCTGATCATGCTAAAGCAAAGTTACTGGATGCGACCCTACAGCAGGATGTTGTTTTTGGGGTTAAAGCAGAGGAGGTTTTAAAGAAAAGAGAGGATAAGGCAAAATCTATGCAGACTGAAAGATTTCTTACAGGTACAGCCCCACGCTTCGGCAGAAATTGGCCAACAAAAAATTGGTCCTTTTTCTGCTTCTGACAGGTCACAGAGGGGTAAATAAGGCGCCCAAGGGGCAGAGGACAAGCACAAATCCCTTACAAACCTCACCAATGGGGCACTTCAACAAAGAAGGGAGGAGAAGACAGGTCCCAAGCCACTAGAAGGCAAACACAATGACTTAAACATCAAACTGCCAAGCAAAACCCTCTTGGCAGCTCCCTTGGGAGGAAAATAAACACTTTTTGCAGACAACTGGTGCATCGTCGCAAAGGACAAATGGGTCCTAGACATTATCTCACACTGATACAGATTCCATTTCCACACCTTGCCAAGGATAAAAGGAATGCCAAACCTGCCACAAAATCAATGGGCGGAGGCACAAAAACAAATTACAGCTCTCATGGACATGAAAGCCAACCAACTGGTACCGACACAGGAGCAAGGCCAAGGATTTTACTCAAGGCTCTTTCTAGTCCCCAGAAAGGACAATGCTTGTAGACCCATTCTGGACCTTTCAATTTTAAACACTTGCAAGTACCCAAATTCAAGATGATAACACTACAACAGCTTCTTCCCATGTTTGGCAAGAAAGCTTGGCTAGTAACACTGGACCTCAAGGAGGCATACCTGCATGTCCCTATCACACGCAATTGCAGAAGATGCCTCCGTTTCATTGCAGGTTCAACCCATTACCAATTCTCTGCACTGTCCTTTGGCTTATCTACTGTGCCCAGGGTCTTCACAAAATGCCTGGCACCAGTAATTGTATACTGCAGACAGAGGGGAATTCAAATAAACCCATACCTAGACAACAGAAATCAAAACTAGTGCCCTCGCAAACTGACATTCCTGGGTGCTAGCTTGAATACAATGGCCCAGATGGCTTAACTGACGCCAGACAAACTACAATTAACTCAATACTTCAGAACAATGGCAACAAAGACCCAACTCCCTGCAAGAAAAATTCTGCAGGCCTTGGGTTTCATGGCATCTTGCATACTACTAATACCATTTGCAAAACTGCATATGAGGAAATTACAATGGTACCTAAAAAGCGTATGGACTCAACACAGTCGCAGCTTGGAAACAATGATAACTCTCATTCCCTGCCTTCAACAGGAGTTTCTATGGTGGTCACAGGCTTGTCACCTCCAACAAGGGTCAGCCTTTTACCCTACCCCCAGCCAGGCAAACAATGACAACAGATGCATCGGACTATGCCTGGGGGGCACACATGGCATGACTGTGCATTCAAGGCTTATGGACAGCAGATCAAAGGAATCTGCACATCAATCAAAAGGAAATGCTAGCTGTACAAAATGCTCTGACTGCCTTCAAGGACCTCTTGCATCCATGACAGCTTGTCATAAGGACTAACAACATCACAGTAATGTGGTACATAAACAAGGGGGCACACACTCCTACCCTCTATGCAAGCAAGCAATGACCTTGTGGAGCACAGCACTGGCTTATCAAGTTAAATTACAAGCTCAATTCCTGCCAGGAAAAAAGAGCATACTGGCAGACTACCTAAGCAGAAACCTCATGGATCCCCACGAATGGAAACTGGATCCACAAGTATTCGCAATGATGACTCGAAAGTGGGGGCTCCCATACAGACCTGTTTGCCAGCCCTCAAAAGTATCAGCTAACAAAGTTTTGCACAAGGACTTTTCACAAACAAGCTTGGAAAGTGGAAAATGCTAACAGTATATCCCTTCCTCCACTACCCCTTCTCACAAAGGTGCTACTGAAAGGATGGAGAGACATCGAATGATGATCATTGCTCCAGACTGGTCAAGCCAGCACTGGTACCCACTATTAAGGAATATGGCCCATGGCCCACCATGGATTCTACCACAAATTACCCACTTGCTCACAC
This sequence comes from Protopterus annectens, assembly GCF_019279795.1. Lineage (NCBI taxonomy): Eukaryota > Metazoa > Chordata > Ceratodontiformes > Protopteridae > Protopterus > Protopterus annectens. The sequence continues at coordinate 202,126,529 of NC_056728.1, forward strand.
AGCAAGACAATTAGATTCTACACAGCCAGCTCAAAACCTTAAAATTGGCTGCATGGCAAATCACCTAGGCAAACCAGCCTAGCTGTTATTCTGGAGGCCAGGAGGCCCAGCACCAGGAAAGCCTACTCAGACAAATGGAAAAGGTTTTGCGCCTGGAACCAAGCTAAAGGCCAAAATACCCTTCAACATTCCTCGGATTCTGCAATATCTAACAGATGTTACACAAAGGGCTTTTTTCATCTAAAATCCACGCCTCAGCTGTTTCTGCTCACTACAACACTGATCCTCCCTTATTTTCACATCCACACTTAAGGCAGTTTCTCAGAGGGGCCAAGAACATTAGGCCTCCCAGGAGAGCACCAACACCTACTTGGGACCTCAATTTTTTTCTGGAAAAACTCACGCTACCTCCTTTTGAACCAGCTTTCTCAGCTGACCTAAAGTTTATATCATGGAAGACTGCCCTGCTGCTAGCAATCACTTCAGCTAGTTTCAGAGCTTCAGGCACTAACTGCAGTAGAGCCTTTCCTCATTTTTCATCAAGACAGGGTTTCTCTACGAACCCCTCCTTTATGCCTAAGGTGGTATCCAGTGTGGCCCCAAGTCAAACCATCCATTTACTCACTTTCTTTCCAAATCCACAGAACAAAGGAGAAAGACTCCTGCATTCCTTGGACATTCACAGACCGCTACATTACTACTTGGATAAAACTAAGGTTTTCAGAAAATCTGACCAGCTTCTTGTATCCTATGCTACAGCATCACAAGGAAATGCCATCTCAAAACAAACCATTTCCAAATGGATAGGACATTGCATACGTTTTTGCTACACCCACCATGGAAAACCAGTTCCTGGTACCATAAGGCCACACTGTACCAGGGCAGCAGCTACATCTACAGCCTTCCTCAGGGGCGTACCAACCAAGGATGTTCTGGAAGCTGCAACTTGGAGTTCAGTACACACCTTCACCAAACATTATCACTTACCACTTTACTCTAAGACCAGGGCAGACTTCGCCACTGCGAAGGAAAACTGCAGTTTTTCAGGGCCTTCTAACACCTTTTAACCCTGTTTGACTCCCGCCCATCCTTAGCTTTGGGATTCTACCCAAGTGTGATGACTGCAGCAGGGTAACATGACACGATGAACAAAGTACAGTTTTGTACCTACCATAAATGTAGACGTTAAAGTGTATACCCTGCTGCAGTCCAGGTTGCCCTCCCTATATATATCTGGGGCAAGAAAAACTGAAGAAAATGGCATCTGCTGCATGTTTTTTATACCCTTGAAGTCATGGAAGAGGAGACTGCAACCAACGCAGGACCCAAGACTTTGATTTTCAGGCCGACTGAGGGCAACCTGCCAGCAGATTACCCAAATGTAATGACTGCAACAGAGGATACACTCTAACATCTACATTTATGCTAAGTGTACACAACTGTACTTTTCATATGTTTAAGTATTAGCAGAATATTATGGGACTAAAACAGAAAATGTTAATTCCTGACTCTGGAAAATAAAGAACTACAGGATTTAATGAATTCTGCTGAACAAGTTGGTAACTATACTTTGCAATGTGCTTTTAACTCTTTAGAAGCATCTTGCAGGGCTGCTGTCACTGGGTCTCTACTTAGAAGGCATGCTTGGGTTAAGGAGCAAAATTTGCCACATGTAAAAGCTAAATTACTGGATGCTCCCTTAAACCAAGACCACCTGTTTGGCAACAAAGCCCAAGAAGTTTAAGATGGAGGAAAAAGCTAAATCTATGCAAACTGTTAAATTTCATAGAAGTACAGCCTCCCAGATTTAGTAGGCATTGACCTAAGAATTGGTCCTTTCCTGTCTCTTCAAGGTCTTCGGTCCAAACGCAGGAGCAGCAGACCACCTAGGCTACAGTCTCAAGGTACTCACAGGCCTAAGCAGTGGGGAGCTCCCACTTGCAAAGCTGGTAGTAAGACACCCCCCTATAGAAAAATGTCACAATGACTTAACCTTAATCCTTCCAAGCCCTTCTCAACTGCTTGCTCTCTTAGGGGGAAAAATCGCTCTGCCTGCAAAAAAACTGGCAACTCATTACCCAGGACAAATGGGTTTTAAATATAGTAGACAAAGGATACAGGTTCCACTTTCGCGCCTTAACCCCAAATGGTTGGCCAGACCTACCCCCAAATCAGTGGGTAGGGGCTCAACAGCAGGTTCTCTCTCCTACATAGCAGGGCTATTCAACCTGCCCCAGCAGAAGAAAGGGGACAAGGGGTTTTACTCAAGGGTTTTCCTGGTACCCAGGAAAGACGTCTCTTGGTGTCCTAGCCTGGATCTCAATATCCTAAACACCATTTTGCCAATTCCCAAAATTCAAAATGCTTAAACAGCTGCTTCCTATGCTAGGCAACAATGCCTGGTTGGCAACCTTAGACTTAAAGGAAGCTTACCTGCACATTTCAATAAGGGAATCTTGCACATTTCAATAAGGGAATCTTGCAGGAAATACCTACTCTTCAGAGCAGGCTCCATGCACTATCAGATGTGCATCGTGCATACAGCTGCAGTCATAACAGATGGGTTCTCCTGCCGTCAGGTGGGTCCTCGGTCGGCCGAATTCCAAAGTCTAGGTCCGGCGTCTGTTGTCGTCGCCTCTTCCCTGACATCAGTGCAACCGGGGTATAAAAGAACCAGCAGACGCCATTTTCTTCCGTCTTTTTTGCCACGCGGTGCCCGAAGCAGAAGCAGTTTGCAAGTGCCAGTCTGGCAGCTCCTGAGATTACAAAAAATTTGGAACCGAAGTCTTCTTAAATGCTAAGTACCCCGTTGGTTAAACATTTTCTTGCCTCAGACCGATGTCAGACAAAGTTAATAATTGTATTTCTTGTGGGAAGCAAATACCGCATAAGGATTTCCATTCCCTCTGTATACCTTGTTTAGGCCCAGACCACGACGTCTCGGTTTGTCACTTTTGTGCTACATTCAACAAACGCACTATTAAGCGTCGGGCGGAGTTCGCCCAGCATTATTTTGGGAAAGCATTTAACTATACTACTTTGTCTAAAAAACGCAAAGACGTGGACCGACACTAGGTCCATGGCCTCTACCGACACCACGCCAAAGCAGACTACACGTGGTCCAGTTCTCAGCGAGGCGCCTACGCAGCCCCTAATTACCGACACATCTTTGGTGGTGTCTCCTGTACCAGAGGTCGCGGGCTCCTCTGCCCACACCCTGACTACAGATACTGAAGCCATGCTTGGCATTGAAACACAGAATGTGGATAGGTCCACCTCCACTCAAGGTGTCTTCAGACCTTCCTCTTTCTCCATCAAGGCTTTCACCAAGTCTCAAGCTGCCATGCACCCTAAGAGACCAGCTACACAGGGCCCATCTCCAGGCCCCATGCCTAAGAAGCCGATGCTTAAAATGGCTGAGGATTTAATTACTCTAATCAGAGGTTCTCTGCCACCTCCGGACAAAACACCCAGAGTGGAGGAAGATTCCCCCTCCTCTGATCAGGTCTCCATTATTTCAGAGCACTCTGATTATCAGGAACAGTCTTACTCTCCTTTTGAAGACTCTGATGCAGAGGAATCTATTCTTTCTGTATCCCCCCCTGAGGATTACTTATTTGGTGAAACTCTGAAAACCTTAAGGGAACACTTCCACTGGGAAGGCCAGGATTATTCAGATTCCAAGAAAAGGCTCGGGGAACTTTTGTTACCCCAGCACAGGCCTCTGGCTATACCTCCTGTCCTGGACATCCTAGATGATGTTTACTCTGAGGCCTGCCTTAACCCGGACTCTCTCCCTCCAGCTCCAGTTAAGCCTGACTGGTACTACAGGGTTCCTGACTCACACCAATTTCTATACAAAAGCCATGCTGCTGACCTAGAAACCATCTCACAGGGGCCAAAGGGAGTTAAGGCCTCCATTGCCAAAAACCCATTGCCTTCCGAGAGAGATTCCAGATCCTTAGAAAGGTGGGGAAAAAAGGTATATACCTCTGCTACCTTATCCATGAGGGCCTTAAACTGTCAGTTTCATATGCTAAAATACCAACAGTTTCTGTTATCTCAATTGAAAAGTAAAATTTCACAACCTGAACAACCAGACATGAAGGAGTTGCAGGATTTGATGCATAGTGCAGAACAAGTGGGTAAACATACCGCAAGCACTCAGGTCTCTCAACAGCAGGTACAAATACGACTCTGTCATTGTCCACGCTGGTGTAAACGACCTGAGACGTACCTCCTTGGACTACATGAAAAGAGACATTGAGGAGCTCTCTGATTATGTAGCCCAGGCAGGTATGACCCTGACCTTGAGCAGTATCCTACCTTCACCAAGAATGATGCCACAATACAGAGATAAGATCAGCTTTAACAATTGGCTTAAACTCTGGTGTCATTCAAAGGGGATCCAATGTCTGTCTGCCTGGGATGACATGCTGGACAAGCCACGCTGCTTGCAAGGGACGGCTTGCACCTGTCACCCCTGGGATTCCGGATATTGGCAAAGGCTCTTGCCACCCCCATAGTGCCTTTTTTAGGCAAGGCTCAAATTCTAAACCTACCACCCTAGAACACAAAAAAGGAAAAACAACTAAGGGTAATGCTGCTCAATGCCAGAAGTCTAAATCTCAAAATGCACGCACTCGAGGCCCTTCTCAGTATGGAGAACATCGATGTCTGTGCTGTGACAGAAACCTGGTTCAAGGCTCCTGAGAGCACCCCAGCACTATCAGGTTTTACCTCATATCATGCATTCCGCCCCAAAATCTGGACAATACCAAAAAAGGAGGGGGGGTATCCATATTCATCAAGAACACCCACACCTCAAGACTGGTGGCAACGCACGATGCATCGGAGACCATCCAGGTGCAATTAACCATAGGCAAGACTGCTCTGCAAATTGTAGCATGTTACAGGCCACCCTCACAAACTCAGGAACCTCACATGGCCTTCCTGAAAATACTAGAGGGGATAAATGTATCACCAAACACCATCATACTAGGTGACTTCAATTACCCTAATATAGACTGGGAACACTACTCAAGCCCAAACACCCTAGCCCAAAAGTTCCTGGAATTCATAAACTCAAATGCCATGGAACAACTAGTCACCATCCCCACAAGAGGAGAAAACGTACTTGATCTCATCATCACGAACATGGGAGCACAATGTTCAACATCGGAAGTATACCCCTCACTGGTGAGATCAGATCACAACTAATCTCGCTGGAGGTCCTCATCCCACCCCACCTGAAATAAAAAGACCACAGTAAAGAACTTCTAAAGCCGACTTCACACTTCTAAAGACTAGTGTGGTCTCCTTTAAGGCCCCCGAGCCGGCGGAAAACAGTACTCAAGCCGCTGAATCACTTACAAATGCCTTCTACCAGCACCTGCAGGACTGCATGGATAAGGCAATCCCAAGCAAAACAGACTCTTTGTACCAAAGGCAAGCGTCCAGTCTGGTGGACCCCAGCCATAAACAAACTCTACAACAAAAGGAGGAAGCTACTACAAGATAGAGCAAAAACCTTAAAAGGTAAGACACCCTTGATCACTAAGTAAAAAAATAAGAGCTCTCATAAAATCATCCAAAGCAAATTTTGAGAGAAAAATAGCTAAAGACTCAAAAGACAATCATAAGGCCTTCTTTAGCTATGTTAGAAACCTGGGAGGAAACTCCCAGATATGCTCAGAACTAGTTCAAAATGATGTGAAGATTACTGATCCTACAGACATTGCCAACATACTGGCTGACAGGTTCAGTGCAAACTCCCCCCCCCCCCCCCCAAAAGGAGAGATCTATACCAAACGATTGCAGCCCCCCAAACATCTCTAACGCCCAAGTGATAACTGCTCTCCAAAGCAAAAAACACAGCATCCATGGGACCTGATGGTGTCCCCGGCTGTGTGCTCCACGAACTCAACGAGGAATTAAACCCACAGCTAGGACAGCTGTTTAATCATAGTCTTACCTCTGGATACGTACCCAGGGAGTGGCGCACTGCAACTGTGGTCCCACTTCACAAAGGCGGTGCCTCCACTGACCCTGGAAATTACCGGCCCATTAGCTTGACAAGCCTTATCTGCAAAGCCATGGAGAGGATCATAATGGATCTCCTAAATAAAGACATAGGGAATTTGCAGACTTTGGATCCAACCCAGTTTGGCTTTGTCAAAGGCAGATCATGCCTTTTAAACTTGGTTGACTTTTTCGAAACAGTCACCAAAGCCATTGATGAGGGAAAGGCAGTCCATACAGCCTACCTCGATCTGGCGAAGGCCTTCGATAAAATACCCCACTCGGGTATTGAAAAACTCATCAGCTTAAATGTTAACCCATACATCACAAGATGGGTTGCAAACTGGCTGAGTAACAGAACCCACAGGGTCAGAGTTGCTGGCGCCATGTCAGACTCAAAGCCTGTCACAAGTGGTGTCCCACAGGGCTCAGTCCTGGGCCCACTCTTGTTTGGCATCTACTTTTCCGAAGTACAAGCAAACACAGGAGGGTTATGGCTGACAGTTTGCAGATGACTGCAAACTGGGCGCAATAGTCGAAAACACATCTGACACAGATATCCTTCAGAAGGGTCTCACAGAAACGGATAACTGGTGCCAGAGCCATGGCCTAAAGTTAAATGCCAAAAAATGCATAGTCTTACCCTTCGGGAAAAACAAGGTTACCCCTAGCTACCATATAGGTGGCAATCCACTGAGCACAGAAGAAGTTATCAGGGACCTGGGGACGCAGGTTGATAGTAGTCTGTCATTCGACACCCATGTAGCTAAAGTAGTTAGGAAGACCTTCTACATTGCCCACCTTATGAAGGGATTCTCATCTAGATCAAGGGAGGTCATAGTCTCCCTATACTCAACACTCATCAGACCAGTGATGGAGTACAATGCCCCATTCGGAATGTATCTGACCCGACACTTGCAGCAGCTGGAGAGGCCACAAAAGTTCCTCACCAAAAGGATAAAGGGTCTCAAAAATCTGTTCTATGCTGCCCAACTGAAAGAACTCCAGCTCTTCAGTCGCTTACCGCTTGCTCAGAGGTGACCTTTGTCTGACATACAAGGCCATGTCAAACCCAGATTTGATGAATATGCTTCACCTCAAAAAATCTAGATCCATCAGAGCCACAAGGGCGGGAGACTTAAACCTCGACACAGCTATTAATAGGATGTGCTGGAGGGATAGATTCATCACCCAAAGACTCCCTATGCTGTGGAACAAAATCCCGGTATATGTGAGGCAGAGCACCTCGCTGGCCTTGTTCAAGAGAAATCTTGACCAATGGATGGGAGATCGCAGATATACCCCAGGGATTACCTCGGTGTCACTGCTCGACAGAGGCACAGCAAAATAATGGGTATAGTTCCCCATACTAAAGGGGTGGCATAAGCTACAAAACTATGGGCTAGGCTTGTAAATGCCCTCGGGCAGATAGCCTAGTATGAACCTATGAACCTATACCTTACAATGTGGTTTTGATGCTCTAGAGGCCTCATGTAGAGCTGCTGTTACAGGCTCAGTCATATGTAGGCATGCTTGGCTCAAGGAACAAGCCTTGCCTGATCATGTCCAAGCTAAATTACTAGACGCCCCTCTTCAAAAGGATGTACTATTTGGGGCAAATGCTGAGGATGTAGTACGGAAAATGGAGGAAAAGGCTAAATCAATGCAAACTGTGAAAGTATTTATGCAGGTTCAACCCCCACGTTTTAGTAGAAATTGACCTTCCAAAAACTGGTCCTTTCCTGCCACAGACCGACCCCAAAGAGGCAAATACAGGCGCCAGAGGGGCAGAGGACAAACAAAAGGCTCGTACAGAGGCAGACTATGGCAAGCTCCTACACAGAGGTGGTGAGGACAACTCGCAATCTTTCAGAAAGCAAAACCAATAACTTTCCCCTTTGCATGCCAACCAGGTCTCAAATGGCAGCACCCTTAGGAGGAAAGCTGGCACTATTCTCAAAAAATTGGCATATTGTCACAAAGGACAAATGGATCCTGAACATTATAAACAGAGGCTACAAATTCCATTTTCATACCGTTCCAAAAATGAAAGGCATGCCAAACCTGCCACACAATCAAATGGCAGAGGCACAAAAGCAAATTTCAGATCTTATAAACATGAAAGTTATTCAAGAGGTACCTACACACAAACAAGGTCAAGGTTTTTATTCAAGGCTATTTCTGGTGCCAAGGAAGGGCAAAGATTGGAGACCTATTTTGGATCTTTCCATCCTAAACACATTCCTACTCATATCAAAATTCAAGATGCTCACTCTACAGCAACTTCTTCCCATGCTGGGCAAGGAGTCTTGGCTGGTAACATTGGACCTCAAGGAGGCATACCGGCATGTCCCAATCAGACAAAATTGCAGAAGATACCTCAGATTTCTTGCAGGTTCAATACATTATCAATTCTCTGTATTGCCCTTTGGTTTATCTACTGCGCCCCGAGTAGTCACGAAATGCCTGGCATCAGTAATTGCCTACTGCAGACTTCAAGGGATACAAATATACCCTTATTTGGATGACTGCCTGATCCAAGCGGACAGCAAGCACATTCTTCTGAAACATCTGGCTTATGTAATAATGTTATTAAACTCTCTAGGATACACAGTCAACAAAGAGAAATCAAGACTAATACCCTCTCGGAAGACAATTTTCCTGGGTGCCAATTTGGACAAACACCCAGATGGCCTACCTCACGCCAGAGATGCAGGGGCAACTAATTCAATATTTCAGAATACTGGCAAATTGCACCAGGCTGACTGCAAGGAAAATCCTGCAGGCTCTGGGATTCATGGCATCTTGCATCTTACTAATCCCATGTGCAAAGCTGCATATGAGAACTACAATGGTACCTAAAAAACATAAGGTCTCAACACAGCCACAGTTTGGAAACAATGATGCCACTAATTCCATGTCTGCAAAAGGAATTTCTGTGGTGGGCTCAAGCATGCCAAACCAACACAGGTCTTTCATTCAGCAGGCTTCAAGCAAATCAAGTCATCACAACAGACGCCTCGGACTATGCCTGGGGGGTGCACATGACAGACCAGTGCATTCAGGGCAAATGGACCCAAAAAGAAAAACAACTTCACATCAATCAAAAAGAAATGCTAGCAGTGATAAATGCTATTACAGCCTTCAAGGACCTTCTACAACCAGGTCGGCTATTGATAAGAACAGACAACACCACAGTTATGTAGTACATAAACAAGCAGGGAGGAACACTTTCTTATCCCCTATGCAGACTGGCCATGTCACTTTGGAACATGGCCATGGACTTACAAATGGAGCTACAAGCACAGTACTTTCCAGGAAAGGAAAACACGCTGGCAAGACAACCTAAGCAGGAATATGACAGATCCACATGAATGGAAGTTGCATCCAAAAGTTTTTACAGAAATAATCCAAGAATGGGGAAGGCCAGACATAGATCTCTTTGCCTCCCACAAAAATAATCAAGTGACAAAATTCTGCTCAAGGATCTTCCATCCAAAGGCCTGGAGAGTGGTCGCTCTTTCAGTTGGACATCAATGACTGTTTATGCCTTCCCACCTCTTCCTCTGCTGCCCAAAGTCCTATTGAAGACCAGAGCAGACAGACCAAAGATGATCCTCATTGCTCCGGACTGGCCAAGGCAACACTGGTACCCACTACTAAGGAGCCGGACGCATTCCCCACCATGGACCCTGCCTCTAATGCCTCTTCTTCTGACTCAGCACAGCTTCAAAACTCTTCAATCTAGCCGCATGGAAGATTCCTTAGCATCACAGCAGGCCCTGCTCTCCAAGGAGGTGCAGGATGTCATTTTGGAGGCCAGAAGGCCATCAACTAGAAAAGCTTACTCTGCAAAATGGAAACGTTTTTGTGTTTGGAATGAGAAAAAGGGCCAGTGCCCTGGAAAACTGAATTTACCTCAAATACTACAATATTTGGCCGAACTGCTAAGCAGTGGACTTTTGTTCTCCAAAATCCATGCCTCAGCCATTTCTGCAGAATACAACACTGATCCACCTTTATTCTCTCAGCCTCTATTAAGACTGTTCCACAGAGGGGCTAAGAATTTAAGACCTCCAAGAAAACGACCAATACCTGCTTGGGATCTTAATTTCATTCTGGAAAAACTGACTTTGCCCCCTTTTGAACCAGCTGCCTCATCAGATTTACAATATTTGTTCTGGAAAGCAGCTTTCCTTCTGGCAATCACTAAAGCTCGTAGAGTTTCAGAACTACAGGCTCTCATGGCTGTCCAGCCTTTTATCTTCCATCGGGACAGTTTCCTTACGAACCAACCCGTCCTTTATGCCTAAAGTGGTATCCAGGGTAGCTTTAAATCAGACCATACATTTACCTACTTTTTATCCTAATCCTCAAAAAGGGGAGAGATTACTGCATTCCTTGGACATCCACCGACAACTGCATTATTTGGACAGAACAAAGCCTTTCAGAAAATCGGAACAGCTTTTTGTGGCCTATGTGGTAGGAGCTCAAGGAAAGTCAATATCCAAACAGACAATCTCAAAATGGATAGCCCACTGCATATGCTTTTGCTATTTCTTTCATGGCAAAACTGTACCTATAGGCATTAGAACTCATTCCACCAGGGCCACAGCCACCTCTGCAGCCTTCCTCAGAGGAGTTCCTACCAAGGATATTTTAGAAGCAGCCACTTGGAGTTCTGTGCATACCTTCTCTAAGCACTACAACCTACCATTATACTCCAAGTCTAGAGCAGGCTTTGCCACTGCTGTCCTGCAAGGCATTTTGGCTCCTCCTAGCTCCACCTAGTGCCTACCACCCCTTTCTTAGCTTTGGGATTCTACCCATCTGTTATGACTGCAAATGTAGATGTTAGAGTGCTAATACAGCTGCAGTCCAGGTTTCCCTCCCACCTTCCCCTCTAGGGCTATTCTTTTATGGTGTATTTGCTTGCAACTACTGTTTTTTGATTATATTGCATTGCATTACATTATTTTATGTATTGCCTTCCTTCTGGGGGCACCTGACATCTGGGGCAAGAAAGACTGAAGAAAATGGCGTCTGCTGGTTCTTTTATACCCCCTGTCACACTGACGTCAGGGAAGAGGCGACGACAACAGACGCCGGACCTAGACTTTGGAATTCGGCCTACCAAGGACCCGCCTGACTGCAGGAGAACCCATCTGTTATGACTGCAGCTGTATTAGCACTCGAAAATCTACATTTATGATAGGTACAAAACTGTACTTTCTCTGCACTTCCCTTCAGCCTGTGTGCTGCGCCCAAGGTATTCACAAAGGGCCTAGCTCCAGTCATTGCCTTTTGCAGGCAAAGAAATAATTATTTAAATATACCCATACCTGGACGATTTCTAAATCTGGCAGAAAGCCAGGGCATGCTACTAAAACATCTGGCATTTGTAAAGACACTTCTAACCTCACTGGGGTATACCATAAATTACAAGAAATCACAGCTAGTACCCTGTCAACAAATTGTATTCTTAGGAACAAGCTTGAACACAACTTCCCGGATGGTTTACCTCTCTCCAGAGAAACAAGTTTATTTGGCAACCTACTTCAAACTACTGGTCACAAAGACCCAGCTATCTGCAAGGAAAATCCTGCAAGCCCTGGGCTTCATGGCGTATTGCATTCTACTAATTCCATATGCAAGACCTGCATATGAGGAAACTGCAATGGTATCAAACAAGCCTATGGTGTAAACATTCTCAGGACCTGGAATCTACGATTCCTGTCACTCCTTGTATAAAGACAGTTCCTTTGGTGGGCATCGGCCTGCTACCACAAGGGGCTTCCATTCACTCTACCCCCTGTCGGCTAAATCCTAATAGACTCTTCAAACTATGCATTGGGGGGGTTCACTTGGCAGGGCAGATATTCAGGGCAAATGGAAACCAGAGTCACATGCACCTGCATATTACTCGAAAAGAACTGTTAGCTGTACAGAATTCCTTGACAGCCTTCATGGACCACATTCTACCAGGGCAATTATTGGAAAAGACAGAACACGACTGTTACGTGGTACATAAACAAGCAGGGGGGAACTGTACAGCTTTTACTCAGAGGTGTCCCTACCAGGGACATTCTAGAAGCTGCTACCTGGAGCTCTGTACATACCTTCATCAAGCATTACCACTTGCCTAGGTTTTCTAAATCAAGAGCTGGTTTTGCCACTGCCGTCTTGCAGAGCTTAATAGCTAGTCTTAATGCTCTCTAACTTTCTCTTCCCTGCCTTAGCTTTGAGAAAATACCCAAATGTAATGACTGCAACAATGAATACACATGAGCATCTACATTTGTTGTAAACGTGCACAACTGTTTTTTCTGTGGTACCCCTGCCTTTGATCCAGACTTTGGGAATGTTTACTCCAAAACCTGATGCCAGGCCACTCCCTACTTCCACCCCAACTAAAAAGAAGCAGAAAACCAAGCATACCGCCTCTACAGAAGCCATATTAGATTGGCAGGCATTTACTTCCTTTCTCATGCAGGCTTTTATGGCCTTTCGGCCTTCTGGCTCAGCCATCACTCCTCTGCCTCTACTGAACCCTTGGCCTGCCTCTTCCCTTCCACCCTTCCTTAAGTTATGGAGGAAGAGCATGATTCTTTCTTTTCTTTCTCAGACTACTCATTTCATAAACATCCCAGATTGCTTCTCCCCAGGAGTATTCTCCTGATGACAAATCTGTGGAAGGTGATTCTCCACCTGAGGATATTACATTTGGTGACACCATCACAAAGATGAAAGATTACTTCAAATGGGTTAATACCCAAATAACGGACACCCAAGAGGTACTTTGAGCTTCAAGTAGAATTACCCTCTCCTTTGGCTGTCCCTCTGCTTCATCCTGGTTACTTGGATGCCTTTAATTCAGCTTCTAAGGCCCCAGACTCCCAGCCTCTAAGCACCTTGACAGCTTCTATAAAATGCCACAGGAGTACAAATTCCTAGTTAAAGCACCCTTGGTGGAGGCAGCAGTGATTGCCACTGCTGATAAAACTGTCTAGATTGCTGCCTTCCTTCCTACCCCCAGATAAAGATGGCAAATATATAGATATGATGGGAAAGAAGGTATACACATCTTACACTTCGGCTTTCAGAGCCATAAAATTCAGACCCACATGACTACGCTCTACACTGCATCTCAAGCCTCCTCCATACTGGCTTCTTGGTCTGACAGCCGCATTACGACTGATTACCTACAAACTGTCTTTGGCTCAGCAAGTAGCCAGGCACTCATCAGATGCAGCTATGATGCCGCAGAAGCATCTGCCCACTCAGCAGCATCTGCTTCTGTCTTCAGGAGGTACTCCTGGCTGAGACTACAGAATCTACCAGAAGACATAGTTATGTTTTGGATGCCCCCTGGATCGCAATTTTCTTTGATAAACAATCTGCAGACTTTTTTCTAGAATCTGCAGGAAAAAAAGTGAAGTATTACAAGACATCAATCAGTTGATGTCCTCCATTCCCAAGTATTATAGGAGCTACCCTGCTAAAACCACCTTAGTTTGGCATAACCTTCCTCAGATATCTGCTTCCTCCAGATCTAGAAGCGTGGCAAGACCTACCACGTCCAGACCTACTGCACAACTGCTTCAGCCCAAATCCTTTCAGGACAGAGAAGGTCCCAATAATGCGTGACTGCCTTGTCCACCTACCACTCTCTGCATGTCTTCTCCACTTTCTCCCCCTTTGGCAATTCACCAAAGACCATTGGGTCCTATCCATTATCCAAAAAGGTTACTTCCTATCCTGGAAAAAAAAACCTCCCGGGAAAGGTATTTAATTTCTCCCCAAACCCAGGTAAATCTCTCCAATTTTTCTCAGACCTTCAGAAGCTAGGCACCATAGAACCTGTTCCTTCAGGACAGGAAGGAAAGGGTTTCTACTCCTGTCTTACTGGTCCCTAAAAAAAATTGGTCCTGGAAATGCATCTTGGACCTTTCCTTTCTAAATCTATACCTTCAGGTACCCTCCAAAATGCTCAGTCTCCCGCACTCTGCTGCCTCTTATTCCAGCCAAGGCCTTTATGGCCATTCTAGACCTAAAACAAGCCTACCTGCATATACTCATCAGAACTTCCCACAGACCATTCCCACATTTCTCTGGACCATCCTCTCATTTCCACTTTACTGCCTTGCCCTTTGGTTTATCCACTGCCCCCCCCTCCTCAAGAGTGTTTACAAAGTGCTTAGCCCCAGCCATTGCTTTCTGCAGAACTCTGGTAGTCTAGATTTACCCATATCTGGACTACAACCTAATAGTAGTAGAGTCTAGAGATAACCTGTCAAGGCATCTGCACTTCACAATGTTTCTTCTACAAAATCTAGGGTTCACCGTCAACCTCCCAAAGATCTCCTTGAACCCAAGCCAGGACAAGATTTTCCTAGGCTACAGAATCCGAACAGGCAAAATGGCCTTTCTCCCCCAGGACAAGATTCTCTCTCTGACTCCAGGAAACTCTACTTTCACAGGAGGTGACTGGAAGGCAATTTGTCTCCTGCGCTTAATGGCCGCAACCAACCCCATGCTACTACTGGTCAGAATGCACATGCGCAAGCTACAGTGATTCCTCAAACATTTGGTCCCAACACCTAAATCCCTTGGAACAAGTCATTCTCCTCCTTCCCTGTCTAAAGACAGAAATCAGTTGGTGGATCCAGCAAGTCCATTTAAACCTGGGACTGCCAACTCATCCCCTCTGCCTCAACCCAAACAATGCATACAGATGTCAGATTCAGGTTGGGGGCGACATTGGCTTCCTACAGGGTTCAATGAAAGTGGCACCTTTCTCTACAGGACAAGTGCATCAATGTCAAGGAAATGACAGCAGTTTTCTAGCTCTAAAGGTCTTTAATTCCCTTTGTAGCAGGTGTGATCCTGATGGTGACTACTGTTATGTGGTATCTCAACAAACTGGGAGGAACAAAGGCCTGTCAGCTGTGCAGACTTAACTCTGCTGATATGGGACCTTGTCTTTTGCTACAACGTACTCCTGCAGGTGTGACATGCATCCTCTCACAGGACAACCAGCAAGCAGATCTGCTAAGGAGGATTTCCTCCCCACAGCATGAATGGATGCTGGATGGGGGGGGTCTTCCTAGACATAGTCCTCTGGTGGGGTGCTCCACAAATAGAATCATTTGCCTCCCCCCAGAACAGGCAGCTGCAGACATTCTGCTGAAAAGACCTACTCCCCTCTAGCATGGAGAGTGAACACTTTCAGCATGTCTTGGGAGGGGAAGTTTCTCTATGCCTATCCCCCATTTACCACTGATTAAAGTCCTTGTGAAAATCCAGGACAAACCAAAAAGCTTGTCAGTGACCCCCTATTGGCCAAGGCAGCACTGGTTCCCCATACTTATCAATCTAGCCAAGGGCAGTCACTATTGACCTACAAGGTGGACCAACTGACACAAGACAAAGGAACTCTTCACCCACACTTGGAGATGTTATCCCTGACTCTGTGGGGGATAAACCTTTGATTCCCTTCAGGCACCACTACTCTGGATGTCCTTCGTGGATGCATCTGCAGTCATAACAACTGGGTTGTCCTGTCGTCAGGCAGCCCTTCGGTCGGCCGGATTCCAAAGTCCGGGTCCGGCTTCGGCTGATGTCGCACTTCACCCGACGTCATCTCTGCTGGTCTTGGGGTATAAAGGCATCAGCCGACGCCATTTTCAGTCTTTCTTGCCGCGTGGCGCCCGAAGCAGAAGCTGTTCGCAAGTGCCGGTCGGTCAGATCCAGAGATTACTACTACCGAATACTCCTTCGAAGACCTCTAAAAGCTAAGTACCCCGTTGGGGACTCTTTCTTGCCTCAGCCGATGTCAGAAAAAGTCAATAACTGTTTAACTTGTGGGAAACAAATACCTCATAAAGATTTCCACTCTTACTGTTTGCCTTGTTTAGGCCCAGACCACGACGTAGCAGCCTGTTCGGCCTGTGCTTCTTTCAACCGACGAACGCTTAGACGTCGGTCGGAGTTTGCTGAACAGTTTTTCGGTTCTGAATTTGCGTACATTATGCCGTCTGATCCTCAGACTACCCAAATTATTAAAAAACGCAAAGAAAAAGACTGACACTCGCGGTCCGCGGTTTCGGCCGAAACCATGGTTAAGCAAACCGTGAGTGTCTCTGTTTCGGCCGAAACCGAGAAAACTGATCAGAGTACAGCCGAATCAATGACTACTACTGAGGTTCCGGTTACCTTACTTGAATCGGCCTCAGAAATTTTACCTACTACAGAGGCTACTAGTGACTTATCAGACGCCATCCCTTTGGATGTCTCTACCCCAGCACGTGATGCTGCTAGGCCCCCTGCAGCCATGTCTATTAAGGCCTTTGCCAGGGCTAAAGCAGCCAAATCTACTAAGTCAGTGCCTGTTAAACCCCCCTCAACCAGGCCCACTTCTAGTTCACAAATGCTTACTCTGGCAGAAGATTTAATATCCTTAATTAGGGGATCTCAATCTCACCCAGACAGGGCCTCTCAGCCCCCAGAAAAGAGACCTAGAGCAGAGCCCCTCGAGCCTGTGTCCTCTGATTCTGTGGAAGACTCAGATATTACAGACCAGCCAGAGGCTCCTTTCTCCAATTTTGAGGACTCAGATGCTGAAGAATCCATTCCAGCTGCTTCCCCACCAGAAGAATTCTCCTTTGGGGAAACCTTACATGCCATGAGAGAACATTTCCAATGGCAGGAACAGGATTTTTCAGACTCCAGAAAAAGACTTAGGACTTTTCTGCACCTACCACAACCCAGGCCCTTAGCTATACCTCCTGTCCTCTCTGTTGTGGACGATGCATTTAATGATGTTTGCACTGCACCAGATTCTTTACCTCCAGCACCTGCCAAACCAGATAGATTCTACAGGGTGCCAGACACTCATCATCACCTATACAAGGCCCCTCTTGCAGACCCCGAAACTATATCCCAGGGCCCTAAGGCAGTAGCCTCAACCACAGCAAAAACCCTATTCCTTCTGAAAGGGAAGCCAGGTCTTTAGACAGATGGGGCAAAAGGTTTACACCTCTGCTACTCTCTCAGCTAGAGCTTTAAACTGTCAGTTTCACATGATACAATACCAAGAGTTTATGCTTGATCAGTTAACTAAAAAGCTATCCTCTGATGACTCTATAGATAAGAAAAATCTATTAGAAATGGTAAATAACATACAACAGGTTAGTAACCATTCCTTAAAATGTGGCTATGATGCACTGGAGGCTTCATTTAGATCAGCCATGACTGGCACAGTGATAAGAAGACATGCATGGCTGAAGGAACAAGTTTTACCGGATCATGTTAAAGCTAAGTTATTAGATGCTCCTATGGATAAGACCAGTTTGTTTGGTACACCTGCCCAGCAGGTAATGAAGAAAATGGAAGAAAAGGCAAAATCTGTACAAACGGTTAAAGATTTCTTGCAGGTTCAGCCCCAAGGTTTAGCAGGAACTGGCCTGCCAAAATTGGTCCTTTCCTGACTCCACAAGATCCCAAAGGGGCAGGAATAGACCTTCCAGAGGCAGAAATCAAACCAGAGGGGTGCCTACAGAGGACGACAGTGGCAAGGCAATAACAGAGCCACAGGCACAGCCACTACCACTACAACAGGGCAATCACAGTGACTTGATTCTAACTCCGCCTACCAGGGAACAAATAGCAGCACCCTTAGGCGGAAAATTAACCTTATTTTCAAAGAACTGGCACTATATCACAAAAGACAAGTGGATTTTGCAAACCATAGACCAAGGTTACCGGTTCCACTTCCACACTATACCAGTCAAGAGGAATGCCAAACCTACCTCCAAATCAAAAAACAGAAGCTCTACAGCAGATAATGCAATTAACAAAGATGAGAGCTGTGGAAAGAGTGCCAATAACAGAACAAGGCAAAGGATTCTACTCCAGACTATTCCTAGTTCCAAGAAAGGAAAAAAGCTGGAGACCTATTCTCGATCTGTCCACCTTAAACACATACATCATTGTCCCAAAATTCAAGATGCTGACCCTACAGCAACTTCTTCCCATGCTGGGCAAGGAGTGTTGGCTGGTAACTCTAGATCTCAAGGAGGCATACCTGCACGTCCCCATTCGACCAATTTGCAGAAGATACCTCAGATTTCTTGCAGGATCAGAGCACTATCAATTCTCAGCATTGCCCTTTGGCTTATCTACTGCGCCCAGAGTATTCACAAAATGCCTGGCATCAGTAATCGCCCACTCCAGACTACAGGGAATCCAAATTTATCCATACCTGGACAACTGCCTGCTACAAGGGGACAACAAAAGCAAGCTGACAACAGATTTACAAAGGGTCATTTACTTGCTACAAGCACTGGGATACACAGTCAATTTGCAAAATCAAGGCTGATTCCATCCCAAACAAGGACATTCTTGGGGAATTGGACACAGTAAAACAAATGGCATTCCTAACTGCAGAAAAACAAAAAGATCTCCCTCTTTACTTCTTGGCACTAACAAACCACAGCAAGCTAACAGCAAGAAAATTTCTGCAGGCCTTGGGCTTCATGGCATCATGCATAATCTTGGTTCCACATGCCAGACTGCATATGAGAAAACTACAGTGGTACCTAAAGAATTTATGGTCGCAACACAGGCACAGCCTAGAAACAGAAATTCCACTAATTCCATGCCTAAAACAGGAGTTCCTATGGTGGGCTCAAGCATGCCAGTCAAACCCAGGCTTACCCTTTCACAAATATCAAGCAAGCCAAACCATCACAACAGACGCCTCAGACCTAGGATGGGGGGCTCACATGCTGGACAAATGCGTGCAAGGATTGTGGACGCAGGACCAACTTCACCTGCACATCAACCTAAAAGAAATGCTGGCAGTAAAACTGGCAATCCAAAAATTCAGACCATTTCTCAAAGAAGGCCATTTGATAAGGACAGACAACACCACAGTCATGTGGTACATCAACAAACAGGGAGGCACTCATTCATACCCCCTGTGCAGAATGACTTTGGACCTTTGGAACCTGGCACTCAGCTACAACATCCAGTTACAGGCAATGTTTGTACCGGGAAAGGAGAACACTCTAGCAGACATGTTAAGCAGAACCACCTCGGATGCTCACGAATGGATGCTACACCCGGACATCTTCAAGACCATCGCAAAGAAATGGGGAATGCCACAGATGGATCTATTCGCTTCCCCTCTCAACCACCAGCTCAAAAAATTCTGCACAAGGACATTCCATCCACTTGCATCGAAAGTGGATTCGCTCTCCTTCAGCTGGAAAGGCCTGACAGCATATGCATTCCCACCTCTTCCCTTGATACACAAGGTATTACTAAAAATCAAGGAGGAACGTCCAAGGATAATCCTGATAACTCCAAACTGGCCAAGACAACACTGGTACCCATTGCTGAGGAGCATGTCTCGGGACAAAATGTGGTCAATACCCCTGATGCCTTTGATGTTAACTCAGAACAACTACAGCATCATGCATCCAAACCTAAAACGTTGCAGCTGACTGCATGGCACATCACATAGCAGCAACTATTCCAGATCTCTCCCAAAGGGTTAAAGACATTATACTTGAAGCCCGCAGACCTTCAACAAGAAGGAACTATGCAGGAAAATGGAAAAGGTTTGTCATTTGGAGTGCTGAAAGAGGAAGGATGTGTCGAATATAGATATGGCTAACATTCTGGAGTACTTGGCAGAGCTTCTACATACAGGCCTGTCCTATTCCTCCATCAAGATACATGCATCGGCTATTTCAGCAGAATACAGCTTTGATCCACCTGTCTTCTCACATCCTCTACTCAGGCAGTTCCTCAGAGGGATCAAGAATGTAAAACCTCCTAGGAAACCACCTCTGCCAGCTTGGGATTTGAACTTTGTGCTAGAAAAGTTGACACTGCACCTTTTGAACCAGCAGCAACAGCAGACCTACAGCATCTTTCATGGAAAACTGCTTTCCTACTGGCAATAACCTCAGCAAAGAGGGTTTCTGAACTTCAGGCCCTAATGGCAGTACAACCCTTCCTAATCTTCCACCAAGACAGAGTGTCCATGAGGACTAATCCTACATTTATGCCTAAGGTGGTATCCAGAGTGTCCCTAAACCAGGCAATCCACCTACCTACCTTCTTCCCAACCCACAAAACAGAGGGAAAGAATGCTGCATACCTTGGATGTACACAGACAGCTACGCTACTACCTGGACAGAACAAAAGTAACAGAAAAACTGACCAGCTTTTTGTAGCCTATGCAACAGGAAGGGAAGGAAAAGCAATTTCCAAACAGACAATCTCCAAATGGATAGGAAATTGCATACGATTCTGTTACTCCTTCCATGGAAAACCAATTCCACAGAACATACGACCTCATTCTACAAGAGCAACAGCCACTACCACAGCCTTCTTACGAGGAGTGGCAACCAAGGACATTATTGAGGCGGCTACATGGACCTCCGTGCATACATTTGCCAAGCATTATAATTTACCTCTGTATTCCAGATCCCGAGCAGGGTTTGCCACTGCTGTACTGCAAGAGATCCTAACCACACCATAATCTATTCTTCCTCCTCCCCTAGTTGGCTATGGTATTCTACCCAGTTGTTATGACTGCAGATGCATCCATGAAGGACACAGTACAGTTTTGTACCTACCATAAATGTAGATGTCCGAACTGGATAGCATCTGCAGTCAGGATTACCCTCCCTCCTTCCCCTCTGTGATACTCCTAGGGTATTTACCCTCCTAATAGCTAGCTGGTGGGGGGGAGTCTCTTATGGTGTATTTGTTTGTATATATGTACATACATGCTTATGTTTTGTGTTTGCCTTCTATCCTTTGGGAAACATTGGCATTTTTACCCAAAATTTAGCCTTCCAAGAGGGCAACTGGCATCTGGGGCAAGAAACACTGAAGAAAATGGCGTCGGCTGATGCCTTTATACCCCAAGACCAGCAGAGATGACGTCGGGTGAAGTGCGACATCAGCCGAAGCCGGACCCGGACTTTGGAATCCGGCCGACCGAAGGGTTGCCTGACGACAGGACAACCCAGTTGTTATGACTGCAGATGCTATCCAGTTCGGACATCTACATTTATGGTAGGTACAAAACTGTACTTTTCTTTCCTTGCCTCCCTGAGGACTGAAGCCACATCCCCTCTCAACAGAAAGTCATGCCTAAGTGGGAAATATTTCCAAAGTGGTTGCACAAGGGAAGGGACCCTTACTCTGCTGATGTCCCCCTTGTTCTCTCGTGTCAATTGATCAGAAGTGGACTCTACTGCAAAAGTACACATTTCTGTTCTATCAGCTAGACTGCCTCATCTCCCCTTGCTAGCCAGGCTCGACATAAGACTCTTCCTTAAAATGGTCTTACCCATCAGACCACCAAAGAAGCCTGTTCCTCCACCTTGGGACTTTAACTACATCCTGGAAAAACTAACTTGGCACCCATTCGAACCACCTGGGTCATCTTCCCTACAGATGTGTTCATGGAAAACTGTCCTGGTCATTATCACTTCAGCCAGAAGGGTGTCAGAGTTGAAGGCCTTGATGGCCTTCCCATCCTACACCATCTTCCACAAAGAATTACCCTGCAAAATAACTCTGCCCAAGGCAGTCCATGATTTACCTCCTAAACCAATTCAATCTACCCACTTTCTTTCCTTAGCTCACTAATGAGGGGGAGAGTATACTCCACTCCTTGATGCACAGGCAACTACAATTCTACCTGGACAAAAGCAAAACCACTGGGAAATCTTGCCAGCTTAGTCTCCTTTCACCTCCAAGCCCTGGGCAAGCCAGTCTCCAAAGAAACTATTGCATGCTGTATCAGGAAAACCATTTGTCTGTTACTCCCACAATGGAAAACTCTATCCAGTGGGAGTAAAGGCCCATTCCACTAGGGTTGTGGCTGCCTCCAGGGCTTTCATAAAAGGTCTGGACATGGCGTCCATTGTGGAAGCAACCACATGAGCCACTATCCGCACTTTAAGCAAACATAAATTTGACCAAGTCTCCAGAGCTTTGGCAGAATTCGCCAGGGCAATCCTATCAGGCTTTGTAGAATCCTCTCTAGCATCTGCTTACCCCTCTCATCCTCAAGCCTACAACTAGAATACTGCAACATAGGTATAGGTGTCCTTGTCTTGCATGTTGCAGTATTCCTTCCCTTCCACCATTACCCCTAATTCACTTAGTCCCTGCTAATACCTGTACCTATTTATGCTACTGTAGGACACCAGATCACACACTTGAAAACTACTGGCATTGCTCCTGCTGGGCCACCTTTACCTGCTAGCCTTAAAGTTCTGAGGATTGTGAGTGCAGACATCACATTTAAGGTCCATGGCTTATGGCTTTGGGCTGATATCCCACACCTGCTGCAACAGCTAAGCTTAAGCTTTTGTATAGGAGCAGATGTACGAGTTGACTGAGGGAAGGAAATCCCCCAACTAGAATACTGCAACATGGAAGAGAAGGACATCTATGGTTAAGGTAAGATTTTACACAACTATTTATTGGTGGCATTTGCACAAAGGAAATCTGCAAAGACCTGTAGCAAAATGGATGATTTCAGCATGGGTATGGGGACTGAATGGAGAGAAAATCAGCAAAAGGAGAGTTGCTGCTTGAATCAAATTTGTCCTTAAGTCTTGGTGAGTACATTCACAATGTGGACTCTGTTTACAAAATCCCACCAAGACTACATATGTGCATGTGTGCATGTGTGCTAAAAGCATGGATGATCACAAGAGCGAAAAAAAGTACATCGACACACAAATGTCGAAGTACAAGAGCAAAAGACTTCTACAATGAAAATCAGAATGCCAAACTTATTACCTTGGCCAGCAGGGTGATCGTGGGGAAGAGATGTATCTTTTTCCCCACAAGTGAGATCTCAGTTTGTATATTTAACTAGGAGGTGCAGCCACCCACATGGGGGAGTGCAGGTGGGCTTGCCATCTGCAGAAGTGTTTATTGAAATTTGTTTGCTTAGGTTATTTATGTGTGTATGTATATGTGTATATATAATGTATGTGTGTGTGTATATATGTGTATATATGTGTATATATGTGTATATATGTGTATATATATGTATATATATGTATATATGTATATATATG